>NW_016810828.1:1401207-1410739 GCF_001698545.2 Rhinopithecus bieti
CCAAGGTCGTGCCACTGCACTCCAGCCTGGACAACAGAGCAAGACTCTGTCTCAAAGAAAAAAAAAAAGCAAACAAACGATAGAAAGAAAGAAAGAAAGAAAGAAAGAAAGAAAGAAAGAAAGAAAGAAAGAAAGAAAGAGAAAGAAGGAAGGAAGGAAGGAAGGAAGGAAGGAAGGGAAGAAAAGAGAGAAAAAAGAAAAGAAAGAGAAAAGAAAAAGGAAAAGAAGGGAGGGAGTGAGGAAGGAAGGAAGGAAGGAAAAATGGAAGGAAGGAAAAATGGAACAAAGGAAAGGAAAGGAAAAGGGGAGAGTTGTCATAAGGACTGGGGCAAACTATTAGCCTTTAGTGGGCAGGGTTTTGGGTACTAACACATTCTGTGATGCACAGGGAAGTCCTGCACATGAAGAATTGGTTTAATCCAAATGTCAGTAGTGTCCCATTAAGAAATTTTACCCAACACTTTTTTTTTGAGACGGAGTCTCACTCTGTTGCCCAGGCTGGAGTGCAGTGGCCAGATCTCGGCTCACTGCAAGCTCCGCCTCCCGGGTTCACACCATTCTCCTGCCTCAGTCTCCCGAGTAGCTGGGACTACAGGTGCACACCACCACGCCCGGCTAATTTTTTTGTATTTTTAGTAGAGACGGGGTTTCACCGTGTTAGCAAGGATGGTCTCGATCTCCTGACTTCATGATCCGCCCACTTCGGCCTCCCAAAGTGCTGGGATTACAGGCGTGAGCCACCGCGCCTGGCCGACTTTTACATTTTTACATCAGTATTTTCTGGATGAGAAGTCTGATATCAAACTGATTCTCATTCATTTGTACACATTTGTCTTTCCGGTAGTTATTAGGATTTTTCTCTTCCATAGATCTCTGAAATGTTACTCTGTGTGTCTAGATGTGATCACTATTTTAAGTCTTCCTGCCATTTGGTAAGATTTCAATCAATTCAAAGACACATGTCTTTCTTCATTTCTGGGAAATTCTCAGCCATTATTTTTCAAGTAGTTTATCTTCATTTCTTTCCCTATTATTTTTTTCTGGGATTTCTAGTATACATGTAGTGGAACTGCTGGATCTATCTGGCACATTTCTTACCCCAACCCCACATTTTCCATCTTTTTATCTTATCGTTCTATGTCTTGAGAGATATCTGCAGCTTGATGTTTAGTTCTTAATTCTTCTTTGTCCATGTTCAGTCTTATTCAACTCATCCATCTGGGTTTTTATAATGATGTTTTGCATTTTCAAAATTTTTTATTGTTCCTTCTCTCACAGCTTATGGCTCGTAATGTATAATGGTAGTACATTTTTATTGTTGAAATCATCTTTAAACATACCAAATACTTGCAAAGATAGGACAGAGAGTTCCCATTTATCCCTTACTCAGGTCCCCCTAATGCTAACATGTTAACCATGGTACAATTATGAAAACTAATAAGTTAACACCGGTACAATATTACTACCTAAATTGCACTTTATTCAGATTTCACCAGTTTTCCTCTAATGTCTTTCCTGTTTCAACATGAAATTTAGGATCTCACATTGTATTTAGGTGTCATGTCTCATTAGTCTCCTCTAAACTGTGACAGTTCTTCAATCTTCTCTTTTTGACCTGAATGGCTTTGAGGAGTACTGATCAAGTATTTTGTGGAATGTCCTTCAAGTTGTGTTTGTCTGATACTTTCTCATGGTTAGTTTGAGGCTATAGATTTGGGTGAAGAATCCCATACAGGCGGTGTGCCCTCTTAGTGCATGATATCAGGGAGTACATTATGCCAATATCTTATTGCTGGTGATGTTAACATTGATCATTTGTTTGAGGTAGTGTTGGCCAGATTTCTCCACTGTAATGTTATATTTTCCTTTTTAATTAATACTTATGGAGAGATACTTTGAGGGTATGTAACTATCCTGTTTTTTCTTAAATATTTGCCCACTAATTAGCACGTTCATAGGCAGATCTTTCAGCAGCTAATATTATTGTGGTATTCTAATTGTAAATTTTTTACTCCCCTCATTCTTTCTAAATTTAATGTTATTGAATTTCTTCTGTAAAGAAGAGTTGTTCCTTTTCCTTAATTTATTTATGGTTTCATTCACTTATTCATATCAACAAGGGTCTCATGGATATTTACTTTATTCAGTGGGTTATAACCCAAAACTATGGTTCTTATTTTGTTATTCAAATTGTTCCAGCATGGGGAACTGTTGGACATGCCCTCATCTGTTTTTTTTTTTTTCCCAGAACTTCCTTATTCTGGCACCCCAAGGCACTCCAGGCTCATCTATATCTTCCTTGACTCAGCCCTAGGGTCAACCGCTTCTCCAAAGAACCTTGGTTCTTTATATTGGAGAATGGTATTTAGAAACCAAGATCTGGGCCTTAGGTGTATCCATTGCTGCTAGGATAGCGCTGCTTCTAGGTCCTCTAAGTAAACAGAGCTAGAAAATGTATGATACGTGTATGCTAACTCATGTCTTCTGTGTTACCTCTCTGAATATGTATTAAAAGTAACCATGAGTTCATACGGATGCTTTAGATTCCAATCTAGCAACCCAGGGTTAATTCTAGCATTCCTCCTTTGTAACTTCTTTTTCTGGCAGTGAGAATTTTTGTTATTCTTGTATATCTACCGTATATTTACTTATTTGTTCAACCATAGTATACATGTAATTTCAGAATGCATATTCCTATAAGAAACATGTTTACCAACTAGAGTACATTGGCTATATGGTTATTTTTATCTCTGGCATTAAAATGTCTACTCAAAACACTGTTTTCCAAAGTTGCTTAGGGCATTGCCTTTCTTTCCCATCCTCTTCAGTGTGGTTATATATCATATGTAATACAGTTAGATTTATTTGTCATACTCGGAATTCCATCTTGGTGTTTGGTTTTTCAAAATTTGCATACACTAAAATATTCTCCTTGTGGTGTACACTCTGTGAGTTTTGGCAAGTGCATAAGTTTTTGTGTCCTCCCCCCAGTACCAAATAGAACGGTTTCATCTTTTCCCAGATTCCCTTGCTCTACCTTTTTGTAGTCAGTATCTTCTTCCACACTCATGCCTTAGCAACCAGTGACCTATTTTTCATCGCAAGTCTTACATTTTTCAGAATGTCATATGAGTGGAATCATACAATATTTAGCCTTTTGGATCTTTCACTTAGCAAAGTGCATTTAGGATTCATCCATGTTGTTACATGAATCAATAGTTCATTCCTTTTTATCAATAAGTAGTATTCCATTGCATGGACATCGCACGGTTTGTGTATTCATTCACCTGTAGGAGAACATCTTGGTTATTGACATTTTTTGGCTATTTTGAATAAAATTGCTATAAACATTCAAACACTGATTTTTGTGTGAACATTAGTTTTCAACTCATTTGGGTAAATAACCAGGAGCAGGATTTCTGGGTCTTAGGGAAAAAGCATTCTGTATCTCACCATTACACATTATGTTAGCTGTAGTTTTTTTGTAGATGCCCTCCATTAAGTTAAGGAACTTCTCTTTTATTTCTAATTTGCTGGGAGACTTTTTTGTTTGCTTTATTTCATACTGAATATATTTCAAATTTTGTCCAATGCTTTTTATACATCTGTTGAGATTATCAGGAGGTTTTTCATCTTTAGTCTGTATTATGGTGAATTACGCTGATTGATTTTCAAATGTTGAAAGTTGAATAAAAGGTTTCAAATGTTGAATCAATTCCTTGGATGAACTCCACTTAGTCATGGTGTATTATCCTTTTTATATATTGCTTGATTCAATTTGCTATGTTATTGAGGATTTCTGCCTCTATGTTCATGACTGATATGGACTTGCAATTTTCCTTTTGTGTACTGTTTCTGTCTGGTTTGAAAGTTAGGATAAGGTTGGTGTCATGAAATTAATTCATTTCAACAGTGAAGACATTTGGCCCAAGAATTTTCTTTGTGGGAAGGTTTTAATTATAAGTTCAATTTTTAAACTTAGATATAGGGCTATTTAGATTATTTGTTTCTTCTTGAGTGAACTTTGGTAGTTTATGTCTTTCAAGGAATTTGTCCATTTCATATAAGTTCTCAAATTTGCTGGAATTACCTAATAAGTTGTATATAATGTTCTATTGTCCTCCCCACTTTTTTTTTCTTTTTTTTTGAGACAAGCTCTCATTTTGTCACCCAGGCTGGAGTGCAGTGGTGTGATCTGAGCTCACCGAAGCCTCAACCTACTAGTCTCAAGTGATCCTTCCACCTTGGCATCCCAAGTAGCTGGGACTACAGGCTCAGGCCACCACACCTGACTAATTTTTTTTCCCCCATAGAGATGGGGTTTTGTCATATTGCTTAGTCTGGTCTACAGTCCCTGGGCTCAAGCAATCCACTCACCTTGGCATCCCAAAATGTTGGGACTCTAGGCGCAAGCCATGCAAGCCACCACGCCTGGCTCTATTATCCTTTTAACATCTGTGGAAATTGTAGTAATATCACCTTTCTCATTCTTGTTTTTGGTAATTCGTCTTCCTTCTTTTCTTACTCATCAATATTGCTAGAGGCTTATCAATTTTATTGATCTCAGATAACCAGCTTTTGTTTTTATTGATTTTTCTCCATTGTTTTTTCATTTTCAGTTTTCAGAGGGTATTGACTTCAATTTTGAAAGAAGTCCTAGTGGATAAAATGCTATCAAACATCATTGCATGTTACAGAGATATCTTTTGTGAAAGGAAGTCAATCAATGTGGCAAACTTCATTGTTGCCTTATTTTAAGAAATTGCTACAGCCACCCTCAACTTTAGCAACAACTACCCTGAGTCAGCAGCTATCAACATCAAGGCAAGACCCTCCATCATCAAAACGATTACAACTCACTGAAGGGTCAGAAGCATGTTAGTACAGTGGTCAGAAGGTTGTTAGCAATTTTTAGCAATAAATTATTTTTATTTCATTCCATGGTGATTAGGGAAGGAAATAAATTTAATAAAAGTCTATGCATTTTTTTAGACAATGCTATTGCACACCTCATAGACTACATAGTGTAAATATAACCTTTAAATGCACTGAGAAATGTAAAACTTTATGTGGCTTGCTTTATTGTAATATATGTTTTATTGCTACGGTGCAGAACTGAACCTGCAACATCTCTGAGGTATGCCTTTATAGCTACTGCAGTGTTTTTGTTTGTATAGTGTTTACACGGTAAGACTTTCTCCCTCCTTTTACTTTTAACCTATCTATGTTTTTATATTTAAACTTAGTTCTCATAGACAACATATAATTGGTTCTTGACTTTTTGTCCATCTGGAAATTTCTGTCCTTTAGCCAGTGTGTTTATACTATTCATCTAACATACTTATTGGTGTGATTGGATTAAAACCTGCCATCATGTTAGCTGTTGGCTATTTGTTCTTTGTTTACTATTCTTCTTTTCATGCCTTCTCTTGGTCATGAAAATTTGTCATTTTTGTGATTCCATCTTGATTTATACCTATTTTTAAGTTTTGGTGGTTTCCCTAGGGTCTACAATATACATTTTAAATAATCTAGTCTACCTTTGAATAATATTACACAAGATCATATGTGGTGCAAGTAACTTGCAGCTATATATTTCCAATTCATTCCTTCCATCTTGTGCACTATTATTGTCATATTGCCATATATTTTACTTTTAAATATGCCATAGATAGGTAATACATTTTTACAAATTTTGCTTTACATAGTTACCTTTTAGAGCAATTAAAACAAAGAAAAAATAAATTTATCTTTATTTATTCCAGTTCCAATGTGCTTCATTTCTTTACATAGATCAAGACTTCTGTCTTATTCTTCTGCCTGAAAGTTACTTTTCTTATAAAGTAGATCTACTACCAACGAATTTCCCTGGTTTTTGTTTGTGTGAGAAAGTATTTATTTCTCCTTTATTTTGGAATAATATTTTGTTGAATCTAGATTTCTAGGTTGAATTGTTTTCTTTCAGCACTTTAAAGCTGTCACACTATTATCTTTGTGTTTGTCTCATTTCTGACAAGAAGTCTGCTCTAATTCTTACCCATCTTTTTTTGTAAGCAATATGTCATTTATCTCTGGCTGACTTCAAGATTTTCTCTTTGTTTTGTTTTCAGCAGTTTAAATGTGATATGCCCTGATGAGTATTTTGTTTTATTGGGGATTTGGGGGGAGTATTAATTCTGTTTGGTACTTTTTGAGTTCATTGCATCTGTTGTTTAGTGTCTTTCATTAATTTTGGAAAACTCTTAGCCTCATGTCCTCTAATATTTCTTTTGCCATGTTCTCTTATTTCCTTCTAGGAGATACTATGCATATATCATGCGTAATTATAATAATTATGCATATGTTAGACCATTTATCTAGATTGTTACCACGCTATCTCAGAGTTCTTGAATGCTGTTTTTCCTCGTTTTATTTTCCTTTTTGTTTCACTTGGGTAATTTCTATTTATTTCAAGTTTATAGATTATCTTCTCTGTTATTGTGGTTTCTATTCTTAGAATTTTCATTTGGTTCTTTCTCACAGTTTCCATCTCTATGCTGAAATTAACCATCTGGTTTTGCATATTGTATTAATTATCTGTTGGGAATAGCAAATTGTCCCCAAAACTGGCTTCATATAAACATTTATCTTACTGTTTCTGTAGGTCAGAAATCTGGGCACAACTTAGTTGAGCGTCTCTGGTTTAAGGTCTCATTAAGTTGCAATTAGGCTTTTGGCCAGGGTTGCAGTATCATCTGAAAGCTTGCTTGGGGGAAGATCCACTTCTAAACTCTCTCGCTTCCTAGTAGGCTTTTGGACTGAGGACCTAAATTCCTGGCTGGCTATTGGATAGAGGACTTCCTCAGTTCCTTGCTACGTTGGCCTCTTCACAGGGTAGCTTATAACATGGCAGATGGTTCATCTCAGAGTGAATGAGAAAGAGAATGAAATAGGACACTCAAAATAGAAGCCACAGTCATTTTACAATCTGATCTAAGAGGAGACATCCCATCACTTCTGCCATGTTTTATTAATTAGAAGCAAGTCACTAAATATGCCAACACTTAACGGAAGAGATTACACAATGGCATGAATTACAGAGACACAAAACATTGTGGGTCATAGTAAAGGCTGTTTACCGTACAAGATTTCTCTCAAGCGTTTTTATTGTTTAAGTCTACTGTGAGGTTCTACAACTTTACTGATCCTCAGATCAAAGTGGTGAGATGAAGAAAAACAAAACAGGTAATTAAGTTTTGACTTACATTTCCAATTCACCTGCTGTTAATGGCCATCTCCACCTACTATTGTCTACTTTTAGGTTTCAGGTGGTTTTTCTATTCTGTCTGAAGTATTTTGTGGTGACATATCATGTAGATGGACTGTAGTGGGCATAGTTCATCTTGGTCAACATCAGAGGTCCTCAAAGTCTAATCTGAATCAATACTTCCCCCCTTTCCCAGATAATACAAACCCTTTGAATATCTTCACTCCATTCATTCCCTCTCTCCTACTTGTATGCTGTTATCACACAGTTTATTGAACATGTAAAACTTCATATTATTGTTTTATGTAGTCAATAATTCTCTATATTTACACCTAACTTTATTCATTTTCATTTCTTTCCATATCTTCAGTCTTCCGTCTTAGATCATTTTCCTTCTACCAGAAGAATAACTTTGGTATTTCCTTTAATGTGGATATACTGGTGTTAAATTCTGTAGTTTTTTTTAATGTCTGAAAACCGTAGGTCCTCATTTCACCTTCATTCATGAAGGATGTATTCACTAGGCATAGAATTCTAGGTTGGCAGTCATTTTCTCTCCACAATTTAAATATAGCATTCTGTTGTCTTTGGCTTTTCATTGTTTCTAGGGGGAAATTAGCTGTAAGTTTTGTTGTTTCTCCTTTGAAGATAATCTTTCTCTTTTTCTTTAGCATTTAACTTTCTTTGGTAATATTTGGATTTCAGCAGTTTTACTGTAACGTGCCTAGGTATGGCTTTCTTTGTATTTATCCTGTTTGGCTTTGTACGTCTTCTAGCATCTATGGCTTTATATATTTTGAGGAAACCAATTGAGGAAAATCCTCAGCCATAATCTTGTCAAAAAAATTTTTTTTTGTTTCATTCTTACTCTCCTTTGCAAAATTAAAATATCATATACTAGATCATCACACTGTAGTCTCAATATCTCATTTCTTTTCTATTTTATACCTTCTTCCTTTTATCTCATGCTTCATTCTAGTTATTTTCTTCCAACAGATATTTCAGTTCATTAAATCCCTATGCAGCAATGTTTAATCTACTGTTAAAAATATCATGGTGAGACACTGACCTTCAGCGTCTCGGCTCCATCGCCATGGCGCCTGCCAGGAAGTTCTTTGTTGGGGGGAACTGGAAGATGAACGGGCGGAAGCAGAATCTGGGGGAGCTCATCGGCACGCTGAACGCGGTCAAGGTGCCGGCCGACACCGAAGTGGTTTGTGCTCCCCCCACTGCCTATATCGACTTCGCCCGGCAGAAGCTAGATCCCAAGATTGCTGTGGCTGCACAGAACTGCTACAAAGTGACTAATGGGGCCTTTACTGGGGAGATCAGCCCTGGCATGATCAAAGACTGTGGAGCCACGTGGGTGGTCCTGGGGCACTCAGAGAGAAGGCATGTCTTTGGGGAGTCAGATGAGCTGATTGGGCAGAAAGTGGACCATGCTCTGGCTGAGGGACTCGGAGTAATAGCCTGTATTGGGGAGAAGCTAGATGAAAGGGAAGCTGTCATCACTGAGAAGGTTGTTTTCGAGCAGACAAAGGTCATCGCAGATAATGTGAAAGACTGGAGCAAGGTTGTCCTGGCCTGTGAGCCTGTGTGGGCCATTGGTACTGGCAAGACTGCAACGCCCCAACAGGCCCAGGCAGTACACGAGAAGCTCCGAGGATGGCTTAAGTCCAATGTCTCTGAAGCAGTGGCTCAGAGCACCCGTATCATTTATGGAGGCTCTGTGACTGGGGCAACCTGCAAGGAGCTGGCCAGCCAGCCTGAGGTGGATGGTTTCCTTGTGGGTGGTGCTTCCCTCAAGCCCGAATTCGTGGACATCATCAATGCCAAACAGTGAGTCCCATCCATCTTCCCTACCCTTCCTGCCAAGCCAGGGACTAAGCAGCCCAGAAGCCCAGTAACTGCCCCTCCCCTGCACATGCTTCTGATGGTGTCACCTGCTCCTTCCTGTGGCCTCATCCAAATTGTACCTTCCTTTACTATCTTCACCCTGTAATGGTTGGGACCAGCCCAATCCCTTCTCCACTTACTATGATGCTTGGAACTAAATGTCACCAAGGTGGCTTCTCCTCAGCTGAGAGGTGGAAGGGGTGGGATTTGCTCCTGGGTTCCCTAGGCCCTAGTGAGGGCAGGAGAGAAACCATCCTCTCCCTTCTTACACAGTGAGGCCAAGATCCTCCCCTCAGAAGGCAGGAGTGCTGCCCTCTCCCATGGTGCCCATGCCTGTGTGCTGTGTACGTGAACCACCCACATGTGAGGGAATAAACACCTGGCACTAGG
>NW_016810828.1:1410997-1430498 GCF_001698545.2 Rhinopithecus bieti
AGTGAGCCCCCTGCTTCTTCCCCCCACAGTGCTGGGAGTACACGTGTGTGCGACCCCGCGCGTCCAAACACAAAAATATATATATATATATATATATATATCATTGTGTTTGGCCAGGCGCGGTGGCTCACACCTGTAATCCCAGCACTTTGGGAGGACGAAGCAGGTGGATCACTTGGGCCAGGAGTTCAAGACCAGCCTGGGCAACATGGTGAGACCCTATCTCTACAAAAACACACAAAAAAGAATATTTGCCAGGTGTGGTGGTGCACGTCTGTAGACCCAGCTACCTGAAAGGCTGAGGTGGGAGGATTGCTTGAGCCTGGGAGGCAGAGGTTGCAGTGAGCCAAGATCACACCACAGCACTCCAGCCTGGGTGACAAGAGTAAGACACTATCTCAAAAATAAAAAAGTATATATATGTATATATATACACACAATGTGTGTATACACAATGTGTGTATATATATAGTGTATACTTACATACATTGTGTTTTAAATTCAGTTATAATTTTTAGTTGTAGACTTTCCCTTTTGTTCTTTATTTTTTTTTCTGAATATAAGGCTGGATAACATTTTGTTCTTCTTTAGTGTTTCTAGTCCTCTCTCATATTTCTCAGTCATTCCTTTTATCTCTCTGAACAGAGTGAACAGAATTATTTTAAAATGTTGTCTGATAGCCGCAATATCTGGTTTCTCTGAAGGTTTCCTTTTTATCATTTGTTTTTTCTGCTGGTTTTTATTTTTTTCGTTGTCTCCTATTTGCCCATTTTGCTTTAAATGTAGGCCAGATATGTATATGCAAATTATTTGTAGAATAATTCTTTGCTCAATATGATGTATTTTTCCTTCACAGAAAAGTTTCATTTTTTCTCACATCCTTGAGCAAATAATGTGAGATTTCCTCAAGCCATATTCAAAGCTGAGCTGCAATCGCTGCGAAAACTTGCCTACTCTTGCACGCCCTTATTACTATTGTGAAGTATTGAAACCCCAGCACAAAGCAAGGGAGCTTTACCAGGGAACCCCATTCTTGGCTGAACCTTGTCATTTTCCTGTTCTCTTAGCCTAACAAGACTATCAAAAGAAACCTTCAGTTTCTTGTCCTCTCAGCAGTCCCTTGTAAATGGTGAAATAACCCCAAAGGAAAAGAGATCCTATACACTGGGATCATCTCTCTGAACCCTTGCCTTTCCTTGGATCCTAGTCTAATAATTATTCATTATGTTAATCGCTCCTTGACACCTCTAAATAGATGCCTTTAAGTAAATGCCTTTCTACCATTACCGGAAGTAGAAATTCCCTGAGACCTTTTCTATCTATTTTCACATATATAGATATAGCTATTCATAGATAATTATTAGATATATTGGCCAGGTGTGGTGGCTCACACTTGTAATCCCAGCACGCTGGGAGGCCGAGGTGGGTGGATCACCGAGGCCAGGAGTTCAAGATCAGCCTGGCTAACATATGAAACCCCATCTTCACTAAAAATACAAAAATTAGCCAAGTATGGTGGCACACGCCTGTAATCCCACTTACTCAGGAGGCTGAGGCAGGAGAATTGCTTGAACCTGGGAAGTGTAGGTTGCAGTGAGCTGAGATCGTGTCACTGCCCTCTAGCCTGGGCAACCGAGTGAGACCCTGTCTCAAAAAAAAAAAAAAAGTATATAATATTAGATATCTATATAGCTATATATGTAGAAAATGGATAAAAAAGGTTTGGAAAACATCTACTTAAAGACATCAAGGAACCATTAACATAGTGAATAGATTGGTAGAGAGATGCTATACAGTATTATCTAGAGTGTATTTTGTTTTTTACGTGAATAGTGTCCTAATGTATATTCAGTGAATTTCTTTATTTTCTCAACATATGTGTTGGACTTCTAAATTATACCATACAGATCTATCTCATTCTTTTAAAAACTTTAGACCGGGCATAAGCCACCATTATAATTCCAGCACTTTGGGAGGCTGAGGCAGGAGGATGGCTTGAGCCCAGGAGTTTGGGACCAGCCTGAGAAACATAGTGAAACTTTGTCTCTACAAAGAAGAAAACCCAAAAACAAACAAACAAAAATAATCAACAACCACAAAAAAGCTAAGCGTGATAGCACACGCCTGTAGTCCCAGCTACTCGGCAGACTGAGGTGGGAGGATTGCTTGAGCCCAGGGGTTTGAGGCTGCAATGAGCTATGACTGTGCCAGTGTACTTCAGCCTGGGTGACAGAGTCAGACCTCATCTCAAAAACAAACAAACAAACAACAACAACAACAACAACACAAAAACACAACTTTACCCATCAAACTTACAGTGGCGGACACTTCTGGTCTTTGATAGAGTTGGTGTTTAAAGTTTTTATACAGGTGAAAAGGGCATTTTGGTGTAAGAACAGAACTTTGGGGAAAAGAACATCATTTTGTCAGACAATTTCTTTGGCATTTTGGGATAATTTTTTAACGAGCTATGTTTATAGTAGATTTCCCCCCTACAGCAGTTCAAAAGATCCTACTGCTTCTCCATTTTTCCCAATAATTTGTTAATATCATTGCCTAATCAATCCATAAAGTGCCCTTTGTTCACTGGTAGCAGAGTCCTTTCCCCTGAATACTAAGTCATTCTTCCCATTCTTTTCCCCCTTTTGCTTCTGTAGGCACACATTGTACATTTTTGTGGAACCTGGAGAAACTGAAGTTAGAGTTTGTTTATTTTTTCATGTGAATGAAGATAAAGTCCCTTAAACACCAAGTCCAAATAGCTACAAAGCAATCTTTTTATTTGCTCATTTACTCTTACACAGACTGTTTGGCAGAGCCCTCTTAAAAGCCAGTAGACAGGAAAATATGCTCTCTTAAAATATAATGTAATGAAAAACAGTGGGCTTCTAATTATTCTCCCAAGGCTATTCCTACCCTTTGCAATAAATTAAAGCAAGCTTAGCCACTGTTTT
This sequence comes from Rhinopithecus bieti, assembly GCF_001698545.2. Lineage (NCBI taxonomy): Eukaryota > Metazoa > Chordata > Mammalia > Primates > Cercopithecidae > Rhinopithecus > Rhinopithecus bieti. The sequence continues at coordinate 1,413,952 of NW_016810828.1, forward strand.
ATGGATGGCATAAAAGTAAACAGGGACTAGGATAGCAGATACTAGAACTAGCAATCCAAGATGCAGCTAATACAAGTCTCCCCAGAGCAGCGACACCCTTCTGCAGGGTTTAATTAGGCATTAAAGAGCCCAATTCAATCTCCAGTGGGGTCCTCAGGGCTATATGCCTACAGTACCTCCCAGGTGCTCCCACGAGCTTCTCTGGATTCCAGCCTAGCTTCACCCCTAGGCTATGGCTGCCAACCTCCTCTAACTTCAACGTTCCTTGAGACTACTTCTCAACTTCTTATTTCACCATCACATGTTTACTGCACAAAATGAATGAATGAGAGCTAAGCAATTTGCTCTTTGTCATAGTACTACAGAGTGGCAAACCCCATGTGTTTCTCTGTTAAGCATTTTGTTACCCACTGTAGGGAACAGAGGAGAAACACAAAATATATTTCTCTCCTTTTCTTTATTGCCTATCTGGGACCAAGTCAATTCTAGTCAAGTGCCTGGAAAATGGTCATGTGTATAGTTCTATAGATGTGTGTATCTTACATTTTACAGATGACTTAGCCAAATTATTGTTTATTTGTTAACTCAGTAGTGAGTAGTTTTAACCTCCAGTGCATGATATTAAAGGAGGAAGACATTTTTACACAGTCTGATGTATATCTTCAGACAATAAACTGAGGCTTCAAATGAATATATAAATGTTTAAGGTATATAAGTTGGTATGTTGAATAAGAGTGACACATGGATTGTGATCAAAGCAGAAGTTCATTTTTGCCTCCCACTGTTTCTCTGAATATTATTATTATTTTTTTATTTTTGTTTGAGATGGAGTCTTGCTCTTGTAGCCCAGGCTGGAGTGCAGTGCCACGATTTAGGCTCACTGCAACCTCCACCTCCCAGGTTCAAGCAATTCTCCTGCCTCAGCCTTCTCAGTAACTGGGATTACAGGTGCCCACCACCATACCCGGCTAATTTTTGTGTTCTTAGTAGAGACAGGGTTTCGCCATGTTGGACAGGCTGGTCTTGAACTCCTGACCTCAGGTGATCCACCCGCCTTGGCCTCCCAAAGTGCTGGGATTACAGGTGTGAGCCACCACGCCTGGCCTGAATATTATTTAATACAGTAATTGTTCCTGTCCCCCAACCTACAATGGATCCATGACTTTTTTCCACTTTATTATTTATGTATGTATGTATGTATGTATGTATGTATGTATTTTGAGACAGACTCTCACTCTGTCACCCAGGCTGGAGTGCAGTGGCACGCTCTCCACTCACTGCAAGCTCCGCCCTCTGGGTTCATGCCTTTCTCCTGCCTCAGCCTCCTGAGTAGCTGGGACAGGCGCCTGCCACCACGCCCAGCTATTTTTTTGTATTTTTGGTAGAGACGGGGTTTCACCATGTTAGCCAGGATGGTCTCGATCTGACCTCATGATCCGCCCGCCTTGGCCTCCCAAAGTGCTGGGATTACAGGTGTGAGCCACCGCGCCCGGCCTTTTTTCCACTTTAATGGGAAATGGTCTCACTGCCACTTTAACTTACAAACACAGTTGCGTTTCAGAAATTGGCACAAGACACTTAATAATCAAGATATGGGCTGGGCACAGTGGTTCATGCTTGTAATCCCAGCACTTTGGCAGGCCAAGGCAGGAGGACTGCTTGAGGTCAGGAGTTTGAGACTAGCCTGGACAACATACTGTATCCTCGTTTCTTAAAAAAAAAAAGAAAAAAAAAAAAAGAAAAAAATTGTTTTAATGAGAAAAGAAAAAATTAAAGCAAAATGCAGAAGTTTGCTTGGCATGAGTCTTCTCCTCTTCACTGGCTTGGTCTCCCATGTCTCTTGTGGATGCATCTTTGTTTGGGGATCCTGTGCAGCTCTTTTCTCAGCTCTTGGCAGTTGATATAAATTTCTGTCCTCTTCCTGCTAAAGTCTCTTTGCTTCTCCAGAAGAACTTGCATGGCAGGCCCAAAATAATACTGTGCCAACTCTCTGTCTTGCATGGTCCAGATTTGGTCCCATACTCTGACCAATTTGGGGAGAGGGAGTGGAAACTCCAGCATGGCCAATAGGAGGCATTCGAAACATAGAAAACAGGTATGCACGAGGAAAGTGGCCTTTCCCACACAGAATAATGGAAATCTCCTTAGAAGTCATCTCTCCACTTGCTGGGCTTTACTAAACAAGAAATGGAGGGCAAAGGAATGATTAACCCAACAATAAGTTGATGATGGTAGAATTCAGTTTTCTGATGGCCCTAGTGTTGGGCCCACATTATTTCTCAGTACATTTTATTTTATTTTTAAATTTTTTTTGAGATGGCGTCTTGCTCTGTCGCTCAGGCTGCAGTGCAGTGGTGCCATCTTGTCTCACTGCAACCTCCACCTCCTGGGTTCAAGCGATTCTCCTGCCTCAGCCTCCTGAGTAGCTGGTAGCTGGGATTATAGGTGCCTGCCACCACACCCAGCTAATTTTCGCATTTTTAGTAGAGGCAGGGTTTCACCATGTTGGCCAAGCTGGTCTTGAACTCCTGACTTCAGATGATCCACCTGTGTCAGCCTCCCAAAGTTCTGGGATTACAGGTATGAGCAACCGTGCCCAGCCTCAAATTTTGAAAAATCTGTGCCTTTGCTAAACTTCCGTAAAAAGCCAAAATCAGCATATGGGTTCACATGAGTGATTTTAACATGTCACATGATTAGCTTTTCCTGTTGTCTCACCATGTCCCTTGTACATGATAAGTCTTCTTCTGGAAACAAAGATTTGGTGCATAGCCTGACAAGCACATCTACACCAAAGAGTACAGTAAGACTGTCCACAGGTTGTGCATCCCACATCCAAAAATCCAAAATTTGAAATGTTCCAAAATTCACAACTTTTTTGATTGTGGACATGATGCTCAAAGGAAATGCTCATTGGAGCATTTCAGATTTTGGATCTTCAGATTTATGATGCTCAATTGATATATGCAAATATTCCCAAACTGAAAATATCTGAACTCTAAAACATCTGGACCCAAGCAGTTTTAATAAGGGACACTCAACCTATATTAACCCGTGGACTATCTGGGGAAGATCTGGGATGAAGAGTTGCCAGAATACTCATCGTGTTCAATGGCTCAGAGTTCCACAGGGAATTCAGTGGAGATGGTCAGTTTGCCCTGCTTTCCCAGAGCGAAAAGACACAGTTCAGTGGTTATCTTTAAAGAAGTGAAGATCTTAATGTTAGGCATGATAGAAGGTTAGAGTATACTTAAACTTCCTGCTGCTGTAAACTAGCCCTGCTCAATTTGCCTGTCCTTTATTGGCACCTATTCTTCCCCCTGTACTGAGCTAGTTGCGGTGAATACAAAATAAAACACAGTCCTTGCCCTCAAGCGGTTTATAGAGAGATACAATGTTGCAATGTGCTGAGGTACCATGCATGTAGAAATTATTACAGATAATACTTTAATCTATAGAAAGTTTTCTTTAATTTACAAAGTAATTCTAACTTCAAAAATCCTATATGTCACGTGGCATAATCAACTCTATTTAATGAGTAAAGCAACTGAGGCCCGGAGATGTAAATTGTTGTGTTCATACTTCCAAAAGTTAAGTTGCAAAAGCCAGAATTAAACTCAGTTCGTCTGACTCCTTTCTACGGTTGTCCTTCTCAGTGGCATTTGTATTTCAACAAGAAACAAAGAAAGCAGCAGGATTCGAACTAGGACCAACAGGAGATGTTTGGGAGATTGGAGCACTGGAGACTTCCCAGGGTCCTGGGAATGCCAGCACAGAAGGAGCCTGTGGACAACACTCACCTGGAGATGAGACTCATGCTGAAGAGGGACGCCACAGCCCCACTCCTTGCTGTCCTGGATGCCTTCCCGCCAAGTTCAAAGCCTGTCTTCCTTTGGGGCCAGGGCATCTGAATTGCTTTCTGACGGCTCATTACCGTTTTTCAGTAGATTAGGTGCAAATACTCGGAGTAAACAAAAGAAAATTTTCTACCATTGGCAGCCCACGGCTAACTGCTACACCCTGGTTATTTTTCTTATAGTTAATTTAAAAAAAAAAGAAGATGAAGAAGGGAAGGGTAAATTGGAGGTTGTGTGAGGGCTTGGCAGGGACTTGGCTCTGGCTGCAAATCAACTTCAGACCCCAGGGGAACTTAAAAGAACTACCAGTGGCCACAATGGCTCTTCAGTGCAGCCTGTGTTTACTCAGGAGCAGCCACCACCTCCACAGCCCTGAAGGCAGCCTGCATGAAAATGCCACATTGTGCAGTGATTTTTCAGTTACTTCAGGGGCTTCAGGCTGGTAGCAGATGATTTGTGAGACTGCTACAGATCCATCAGCTTTTGAAATTCTACACAGGCTGGTATATGTTGCTGTTGAGCCTCACTTATTCACCTTTCCATTTGGCAAAGCTTGATCAAATAAATGCTTATTATGTGCTAGGCACTAGAGTAGCCACCAGGGATAGAAAAACATGAAAGACAGAGTCACTGTCCTAAAAGGAGATGCTAAGACCCATGCGATCTCTTGGCAAGTTCCTCATTTTAATGACAGCCTTGCCATGATCCTTGCTCTCTCATTGGAGTCCTTTGATGAATTACCCTGACAGATCGGGTATATGATTAATTCATCAAACATAGACCGAGGACCTACCATTAGCCAAGCACTTCTCAAGGCACTAGAGATTCAAAACACAGAAAATACGTGGCCTCTGCCTACAAGGACATTCAGACTATTGGGAGGGATAGATCTACAGTTCCATTAGAGCCACAGTTGCTAGACAACTGTTGAGGGCACAGTAGACGCACAAAAGACAGTTATCAGTGGAGTGACTGGGCTTAGTCACAAAAGAAGACTTCTCAGAGATGATGCTAATACTGAATTAAGAAAGATAAACGTATTTCCAGCTGGGTGCAGTGGCTTATGCCTGTAATGGCAGCAAGTTGGGAGACCAAGGCAGGTGGATCACCTGAGGTCAGGAGTTCGAGCCAGACTGACCAACATGGTGAAACCCCACCTCTACTAAAAATACAAAAAATTAGCTGTGTGTGGTGGCTCACACCTGTAATCCCAGCTACTGGGGAGGCTGAGTCAGGAGAATCACTTGAACCCAGGAGGCAGAGGTTGCAGTGAGCCGAGATTGCGCCACTGCACTCCAGCCTGGGCAACAAGAGCAAAATTCCGTCTCAAAACAATAACAACAACAACAACAAAAGATAAACATATTTTAATCTTATGTAACAAGATGATATGGTCATCCTTGTGACCATCACGTGACAGGAAATCCCTGCTACATGTTTAAAAAAAACTAGTTTAATAATTGTGAGCTAATAGATGTCCTGCTACACGGTTTTATTTAAGAAGTGGACCCCCACCACTGCCATCAGCATAACTACCTTGACGCTTGAAACACACTCAAGTTTTATTATTTGCATATTGTCAGATAAGGTCCTCCTTTTCTGCAAGATTGAAATATGGTTAGCTCAATTATCTACTAAGTTCTGCAAAAAGTCCAAAGTCTACCCAAAGGTTTCTGAAAAAGTTTGAAGCACTTGGGTTATCAGAATCACCTCTAGTTTCTAATTCCTTACCCTTCTTTTCTGGTTTTTCAGAAAATGGCTGTTCCTTTGTCTCCACCATGATGTTCACCTAAATGTAAAATTCATTTTGGAGTACTTTCTATTTCCATTCAAAATCCTTAAGCCAAATTCACGGAAGGCTTTTACCTATGAAACTGTCTTTTATCAAAGCTTTTAGAAAAGTGATGAGTTTTGTCACGTGAATGTGAACAATCATTAAAACTGGGTATGAGGCTCCCCTATTCTTAACAGTTCTTTTTGTCCAGTCTGTCATTCTCCTTGGCCATCTTGTTTTGTTCTTCACTCCTCCCCTAGGTCCCCTCTTCTTTGATCTCTCCCACCCCCAATTTCTTCCCCTGTTTCAGGTCCCTGCCTCCCTTAGCTTCCCATCATTACTATAAATACACCACTCACATCATCCTTGTGATCGTGTGACAGGAAGTGTCAACGTGATGAAAAAACTGACATCAATTATGCTGTTGAAGGTAAAAGATGCACCTTACCTATATATGGACATGCACGGAGAAAAAGGAATCCAGCAGCACTTCCAGTAGGAGGAGGAAGCTCTCCTGGATTTCAAGCCCCATGAAAGGGCCCACTGCCAATGAAACAGCCTCATCAGAGTCATTTAGGAATGTGCCTTTTGACATTTTTCTGGTTCTTCTGGTTGTAGAGACTCTGGCTATAAGTCTGCCTTCTTGCTGGATACAAGTAACTGGTAACGACCTACAGAAATCCTAGATATATTTTTCTGAGAGCCCAGGCAAGGTGAAAGTCAATATCCCAGGTGTATCATTCCTCTCTAGTCTCAAGCTTCATGTCTGGGTCTCTTCCTCAGTCTACACTTTGGAGATGGTGAAGGTAGCATGACTTTTAGCTGTGGGAAGCAGTGTAATGTAATAAAAAGCACATGGACTTAGAAGTCAGATTTGCCGATTGTTTTGATTGCCTCATCTTCACCCCATCAGTGAGCAAGGGATTCCACCCTGGGGTTATGAGGATGGCTGAACATGTGACACCCAAGATGACATTGACAACAGTTTATTGGGTACATATGGTCACAGTCTAGGGGAAGAGGACACCGCATGCCATGCAGGGCTACACAGAGATTGCATTTGGGAACAGAGAACACAGTGAACAAGCGAGGGCTACAGGCCACAGGCTTTGTAATAACAAGAGAGTGGGTGACTCCTGGTTCCTGAGGGAGGGTGTGATTGGCTTGTTTGAACAATTCCTCAGACTGACAGAGAACTGAAGCCTGCTACTCAGGGTTAGCAGACATAGGGTTACACAAAAACTGTGCCTGGCCCCTATGATAAGAAGGGTTATTTGGGTAGGGGACCTTATCTTTGGGAATACGATGGGGAGGAAAACTTGAGGTTAGGTCATTTGAGATTTTACTGGGTATCATGACTTTGGGGAAACTGTAAGCACTGAGTCTCGCATCCTTATTTGTTAAATGGGGATAATAATACAATAATACTATACTCATAGAGTTCTTTCTTTCTTTCTTTCTTTCTTTCTTTCTTTCTTTCTCTCTGTCTTTCTTTCTTTCTTTCGAGATGGAGTCTCGCTCTACTGTCTAGGCTGGAGTGCGATGGCATGATCTCCATTCACTGCAACCTCTGTCTCCCGAGTTTGAGCAATTCTCCTGCCTCAGCCTCCCAAGTAGCTGGGATTACAGGTACCTGCCACCACACACAGCTAATTTTTTGACTTTTAGTAGCGACGAGTTTTCACCATGATGGCCATACTGGTCTCAAACTCCTGACCTCAGATGATCCACCTGCCTCGGCCTCCCAAAGCGCAGGGATTACAGGTGTGAGCCACGGCACCCAACCTAATTTTTGTATTTTTAGTAGAGACGGGATTTCACTGTGTTGGTCAGGCTGTTTTGAACTGCTGACCTCAGGTGATCCACCCGCCTCAGCCTCCCAAAGTGCTGGGATTATAGAGGTCCCAGCACATTTTAAACACAGTGCAGTAATTGGTTAAGCAACAGTTTTGTAATTCATTTTCTTAATTGCTTGGGAGACACAATCAAAAAAGAAAGAAGGTGATGTAGTCAAATCTCCTTGTAAACATGTTAATGACAGACCTCCTGGTACACAAACTAGTGATATTTGCCAGCAGGAGAGTGTTTATTCCTGGAATGCTTTCAGAAGGATGTACCTGATTGTCTAGGATTGCTTATGGTAAACAAACCTGCAATCTATGGATTTATGTGGCATGGACCCTAGGAAATACCATGTAAATTATGTAATCATTTAAGTGTAAAATGGGCATGCATGTCTCATGATTCAGATGGCTCCCTATGTGTAAGTATCATTATAGTACACATCCCTTAACGACTTCATATACTGATGGGAAGACAATGCAGGATCACCAGGTATAGAAGGAATAGCTATAATATGATAGATAAAGTTCTAACTAAAGAAACAGGAAGTAAGAGCAGTCTAGAAGAAATCATGCAAGGGCATAAAAATTCTGAAAGCAGTAACCTTACTTTCCTCATGGGGATAAGACACTCTACTCAAAAATGTAGAACCGGAGGTTTTATCACAAAAAGAAATGTTCAGAGCATAAAAAAATATTTCTTGGAAGCTAAAATATTATTTCATGTCACAAGTGAAAAACTCAATAGATGAACTAGAAAATAATGTTGAGAAAAGTCTCCCAGAAAGTATAGCAGAAAGACAAAGAGATGGAAAATTGGGGAGAAAAAATAAGACAATGAGAGAACTGTGTCAGGAGATTCAACATGTTAAAAGTAGGAAATTTTTTAAAATACAAGAGATTGCAGGACAGGTGTGGTGGCTCATGGCTGTAATCCCAGCACTTTGGGAGGCCAAGGCAAGCAGGTCACCTGAGGTCATGAGTTCAAGAACAGCCTGGCGAACATGGTGAAACCCCGTCTCTACTAAAAATATAAAAATTAGCCGGGCGTGGTGGCATGCACCTGTAATCCCAGCTACTCAGGGAGGCTGAGGCATGAGAATCATTTGAACCCAGGAGATGGAGGTTGCAGTGAGCCAAGATTGAGCCACTGCAGTCTAGCTTGGGTGATGGAGTGAGACTCTGACTCAATAAATAAATAAAATAAAATACAAGAGATTGTAAAGGGGAGAGGAAACATCATCAAATATGTAATATGATAAAAGTTTCCAAAACTGACAAATATCACAACTTGTTTGAAATGATGAATTATGTGTGCATCATAACTTATTCAACAATTCAAGAAATATCCAGAGGGTTCTTAGTGTGAATATTACTTTTACTACCAAAATTTGTATTTGTATAATCACTAGAAAAAAAATGAGGTGAATTTCATATAGTCTTTAAGTAATATCAGTTGTTTCTTCTCTGACAGAATGAGCTTCAAAAAGATTTATCTTAATTTTAGGTATTGGATGAAATAATTGAATCATTATTGAAGTTAACCGATTTCCTGTTTAAAGTGTCAGATAACACTGTGTAAAACTGGCATCATATAAGTGTTCATGGAACCAACATATGTGCACAAGAAAAACATGAATGAAATTAATTTAGAAGAATAGCCATTTGATCTAATTGAAAAGTCATGTTTCATAGAATGATATGTAAATGGATCTTCTGCACTGCACCTATTAAAATATTATCTTCACACAGTGCTCTTAACGTAACTTTTGGCCAGGCACAGTGGCTCACGCCCATAATCTCAGCATTTTAGGAGGCTGAGGTGGGAGGATCACTTGAGCCCAGAAGTTCAAGATCAGCCTGGACAACATAGTAAGACCCTCAATACAAAAAAATAAATAAATAAAGCTATGGTACATGTCTGTAGTTCCAGCTACTTGGGAGGCCAAGGTGGGAGGATCACTTGAGCCCAGGAGTTTGAGGCTGCAGTGAGCCATAATTGTGCCACTGCACCCCAGCCTGGGCAACAGAGTGAGACCCTATCTCTAAAAGAAAAATAGCCAACTTTTGAAATGGTTGCTGAAACTCCTTCAGTAGATTCATGTATTCTGATGTTCATGTTGTCACTCAGTCCCATGATGGATGGTAAATGCTGACAAATATTTTGGGCAATGTATATGTTCATTATTAACTATCTTAAAAATGGAAATAGAATACTTTTACAGTAAATAAGTACTTCCATTCTTAAACTTTATATCATAAGGACTTACTAAAAAATAAATAGATTACCAAACAATAAGGTAAATAAATAGTTGTAGGTTTATACCATAAGGTAAATGATCATTCGATGTAGCAAGAGCATTCAAACTATACACTAATGGCTCCAGGACAGGATTCATTAGTCTCTATTTTCTGCACATATTTTACAGAAACCTAACCTATAATGTCTTACATTTCCTACTGGCCTGCAGCATTTCTAGAGACTACTGAAAACTGCCTAATGAACTGAGTGGCTGGCAGAGGCTTTGAATATTCTTGCACCATGAACAGAGACCATAAAGAGCAAGCTGTCCCTAGATACTTGTGTCTGAAGTGCACTTGATTTATGTAGTTGATCATTCTGCATACTGTCTTTGAAAGAGAGAAGTTAATTACATTACACAGGAACAGATCAGGGAAAATGAGATGTGTCTCTGATTACTGTCATGTTTAATCATGTTTTCAAGAGACAACTGCACATGTATCTCATGCACTACTAGATGAGAACATACAGAAGCTAGAAGTGCAAAATTGAGGACTACCATTCTGGTTTATGCTAATTCTACTGTTAATATATATTTAAAACAATGAAAAGTCTGGGTCAAATATGAAATTGGATGGAATTCTGGGACAACAGGTGTAAACATGAGCTATAAACCAGGATATTTGGCTATTCAATGTTTTCTTTCCAGTTTGCAAAAGCAAAAGCCAGAAGAGTTTGGAAAAGATTCTTTATCTTCAACGTAATCAATCATTGATTCCAACTGTGACTGTTCTTCCAGGTATATTGTCATGACTAGAAAAAACCAACACTGTCTCTGGTACTTGTTATGTAGCTATTGACCCAGTAAATGCTTCATTTTATTTATTTGTTTGTTTATTTATTTATATTTGAGAGAGAATCTCACTCTGTCACCCAGACTGAAGTGCCGTGGAGCGATCTCAGCTCACTGCAACCTCTACCTCCCAGAGATTCTTCCATCTCAGCCTTCTGAGTAGCTGGGATTACAGGTGCCTGCCACCACGCCCAGGTAATTTTTTGTATTTTCAGTAGAGACAGGGTTTTACCATGTTGGCCAGGCTAGTCTCGAACTCCTAACCTCAAGTGAGCTGCCTGTCACGGCCTCCCAAAGTGCTGAGATTACAGGCATGAGCCACCATGCCCAGTCTAAACGCTTTATTTTTAATTCCATCAGCAAACAGAAACAGTTGGCTTTCACCTACCAAGGATAGTAGCCTACTTTTACTATCTTATCTCAGCGTTGTATCCAGAGACAAATTGATACCCATGTACTACTATCACACATAAAAAGATACGATATTTCTGAAGCCATTTACTATGTGGTAACCCGTAAGGTTTACAGTTTTAAAAGCAAGAGGGAGCTCTGCACCATCTACGTTGCAGCACAAGCTGCCTTGCTGCTTTGGCCTTACATTACAAGAGGTACAACACTTTAAGTGACTGTGGCATATGAAGCACTTGTGCAAACCAAAAAAAGTTGCAGTGAAGACTCCTACAGTTTTCGTGTACAGTCAATTATTCACCATACGATAAGCAGTTCCTACCTTGCTGCTAGCCCTGGTAGAGACTGACTGCTTGACCACAAGAAACCGCATGAGTATGACACCTTAGTTGGTCTCATGAATGAGGTATTTTGAATCACAAAGCAAAATTCTACTATTAAATGAAAATGGTACATACAAGAGTAGGCTTGGAATGCACATGTAAACTGCATAAGCAGGAGGCTTAGACTCCTATGGTACTTGCTTCCACTGCTTTTCTGCCTTTCCCTCAACCCACACCTATGGCCTCATGGGGAGTTTTACTTAATGGAAGAGAAAAAACTTGAACCTGCTTTATGCTTGGGTGTCCATGGGGTAGCACTAGTTAGTCTCACACTGGTACAGCACTAAAAACAGTGGCATGAAAAGACAAATATTATGTGATTCCACATATAAGAGGTACCTAGAACAGTCAAATTCATAGAGGCAGAAAGTAGAACAGTGCTTACTAGCCACTAGAGGGAGGAGGGAATAGGGAGTTATTGTTTAATGGGTACAGAGTTTCCTTTTGAGGTGATGAAAAACTTTTGGAGGTGGCCGGTGGTGATGGTTGCACAACAATGTAAATGTTCTTAAGGCCACTGATCTGTATACTTAAAATGGTTAAAATAATAAATGTTATGCATATTTTATTAGAGTAACATTTTTCTATTGAAAAGTGAAAACCAGCAAAAGAGAATCCTCCCAATGGGTGGAGCTTTGTTTTACATGAAAGGAGAGATGGCCTCATTTATGGATCTTCACTGATTTATGGACAATGCCTAATCATCAGTCAGTGACTTGAAAAGTTCAGAACTAGAAGACTGACAGCAAGGATGTCAGTGTGGTTCTCTTGGGATGGGCACAGCCTGTGTGTGTGTGTGTGTGTGTGTAGACAGACAGAGACAGGGAGAGAGAGCGAGCGCACACCCTGAGTCTTCACATGGCATTATTCCCCAGCCAGCCTCTCCTGTCGGCTACGTAGAGAAAGGTTATTTAAATTGGATCTTTTTTTTTTCACAGAGACTGCAGTTATTTGCCCTTATTGGAATAAATTATTTTATTTTCTTGCTTTATTTGTTGAAATAAATTCTTATCCTAGATCTGATGTTGCCTTCCTTGTCTGGCTTTCTTCTACTAGCACCACTATATGTGGATGTGTATAGAATGTCTTCTCACCTATGGCCATAGCAGCACACATTACAGCATCTCTAATCAAGAAGCTGATTGCATAGAAATCGGTGGGACAATAGACTCATTTTATGATATTTACCTAGAAGCAGGTGGCTTGATAGAAAGATAAGTCATAGTTAGGATGCCAACTAGAATACAGCACTGTGGGAGTTTGGGGCACTCACTCCAGTTACAAGATATGCCTTAAACCAGTAGCCAATATGTAGTGTAATTTTTCTTACAGACATAATAGACTGGTTTAAGGACCAAGGTCGAAGTAGGACCTCTCTATTACATATAATAACCCACCTATCAAAGTCTTGCATAATATCCCCACATCCTTTAGATTGGTGAGCTGGGATACAACTCTTAATGGTGGATGAAACAAAAAAAAAAAAGTTGGTGAGTTGGGAGGTTTGGGTGCCCATGACAGAAATGCTTCCACCAGTAAACAACAGGAATGGCCCTTGTAAATTGGAAGCTGAGACTACTCTCTGGCAATTTTGTAGTCCTCATGTTGAAGAACAAAGAGGCAGAAAAGAAGGTTAGTTTACTGACTGGGTGATTGATCCTGATTACCAAGGGGAAATTAGATTCCTGCTTCATAATGGGATGACTATGTCTAGACCTCAGAGGACTCCCATATCCAATAATTATGGTCAGTGGCAAACTAATAAAGATAAGTCTTTGGCGAGAATGAAATTTTAGGCCCCTCTCATCAGTTAAAAAAAAACTATTCATGCAGGCCAAAATGCTCAGAGAGTAGAGGAGAACATTGGAATGATTGTCAAATAAGGCCTCATGACTAGTTACAGAAGTGGGGACAGTAGAATCTATATTTTGTGACAACTGTTTACTTCTCCCCTTTTCTGTTTATGTGAAACAGTATTTATGTGAACGTAACCACTGAAGGTTAATTTCACAGTTTAGCTCCAAGTGGAAATTTGATTGAGTTGACATTATTCCCAGGTAATACAAGAGAGGACTGACAGGATTTTGTGTTTCTCCTGTTTTATTTCTAGCTATTCTTATTCAAATGAAAGAAAAAAGTAGATGAGCTGTGCTGATTGTTTCCCATTTGCCATTCCAGATCCACTCTTTATCCTTCTTTGTCCAACTCTGTACCCTAACAGGGTGACTTCTAAGGACCACTGGACCTGTGCTTCTTTACCCTTTAGCTTTTAAACGGTTCAGCCAAAAGAAGGCATCAAGAGGAATATGAAGGATAGAAGGAGAGAGAAGTCAGGGTCTTTCTTCCTCACTCCCTCCCTACCAGACCAGTGGCAGCATCTTGATTCTTCTACCTCTTTCATGGCCACAGCTATTGCTGGTTTGGTAACACCTCAATCTTCCCTCACACCTTCAGGCCTCAGCGTGGCTACAGCTTCCAGCTGTTGCTAGACCCAGGAGTTACACCATCCCTTATCGGTTCTCTCAGTCCTGTCCACATCACTGTAAGTGGTCCTTTCATCAAACTCTCTTCTGTTAAACCTTTTTTTTTTTAAAGACAGAATCTCGCTCTGTCGCCCAGGCTGGAGTGCAGTGGCACGATCTTGGCTCCCTGCAATGTCTGCCTCCCGGGTTCAAGTGATTCTCCTGCCTCAGCCTCCCGAGTAGCTGGGACTACAGGTGCGTGCCACCACGCCTGGCTAATGTTTTGTACTTTTAGTAGAGATGGGGTTTCACCATGTTAGCCAGGATGGTCTCAATCTCCTGACCTCTTGATCTGCCCGCCTCCCAAAGTGCTGGGATTAAAGGCGTGAGCCACCGCACTCGGCCTTCTATTAAACCTTTATTTTTTAGGGCAAGGACTGAAATTCCAATTTTTAAAGTATTTGTTACTGAAGTATAAGTATTCAATGAAATGCAAAGATTTCAAGTGTACAGTTTAGGGATGTTTGACAAACACATACACTCACGTGACCACCATCATCACTTCAGATGTTCCCTTGTGTTCCCTTTCCGTCAAGGCAACCACTGTGTTGACTGTTGTCACCACAGATTAGTTTTGTCCTGTCTTGAACTTCATATAAATGGAATTACACAGTATGAATTGTTTTGTGTAAGGCTTCTTTCACTCTGTATGCTATCCTTGAGATTCATTCATGTGTTCAGTAGTTCATTCAGTAGTTCATTCCTGTTATTGTTGAACAGTATTCCATTGTGTGAATATGACAGTTTTTCTCTTCATCTGTTGATATCTGACATGCTTCCAGTTTTTCATCATTGCAAATAAAGCTGCTACGAACAGTTGTGCACAAATGTTTTTGTAAATATAAGTTCTCATTCTTTTGGATATACTCCTAGGAGAGGAATTTCTGGGTCCTAAGGCAGGTATATGTTCAGATGAAACAGCCAGTCTTCTAAAGCAACCATACCAATTACCCTTAGAGCATGCCATCTCCTCACATCAGAACAGGCCAAGAAAATTGTGAATAAACATAATCTTTAAAATGTCAGTAGAATTAAGTAGTAATACCCAATTGACTTTTTAAAATGTTACTAGGCAAAGCTCCTGAGTGAGTGAGTTGGTAGCTCTGGCAGGTACCTTCTGATCCCTCCCCTCTGTTCTCAGCACTAACCAGGCTTTAAAATGTCCCCTGCAGTCCAAACATGTGACGTCTCACTCCTTAGGTTACCAGCTAACTGTTAAAAGGGAAGGAGCTGGCCGGGCATGGTGGCTCATGCCTGTAATCCCAGCACTTTGGGAGGCCGAGGTCAGTGGATCACGAGGTCAAGAGATCGAGACCATCTGGCCAACATGGAGAAACCCTATCTCTACTAAAACTACAAAAATTAGCTGGGCATGGTGGCACACACCTGCAGTCCCAGCTACTTGGGAGGCTGAGGCAGGAGAATCGCTTGAACCTGGGAGGCAGAGGTTGCAGTGAGCCGAGATCGAGCCACTGCACTCCAGCCTGGCCACAGAGTGAGACTCCGTGTCAAAAAAAAAAAAAAAAAAAAAAGAGGGAAGGAGCTAAGTAAATTCATTTATACTTGTCAGGCCTCACTGCATTTAACACCTCACTGCATTAATAGCTACCACGCCTGGCTAATTTTTGTATTTTTGTAAAGATGGAAATTTCACCATGTTGGCCAGGCTGATCTCCAACTCCTGACCTCAGGTGACTGGTCGGCCTCTGCCTCCCAAAGTGCTGGGATTACAGGCGTGGGTCACTGTGTCTGGCCAGTATTTGTATTTTGAAAGCAAAGTTTAATTATCCAAAAGAATTACTCACTAATGGTAGCCCTTGTAGTTGATGGGGAGTAATAAGGAGAGAAGAAATCTTTTCGGTACACTTTGACAATTAATGTAAGCTGAAAAATGACACCTGTAGTAATCAGATGTGGATGCAAATCCAAGTTCTTACCGTGAAAAGAAAGTAAATTCTTTCAATGTCTGTGTCCTGGTTCATTAAATGAGGATAATCATCTGCGCCTTTAGCATCAATCACTTATTCAATTGTAAGTATGTTTTAAAGTGTGAACATTTTTAGGACAGATTGCAGCCACATTCAGGGTCTAGCACAGGGGCAGGCATGTTGTGGACACTCATTAGATGTTTGCTGACCCATACATGAATATAAAAGGGATTTGCAAATTGTAGAGCACCACGCATGCCTCAGTTATAACAATACTTATCTTTATTACTCCACCTATGAAGAAAGCAAGTTCTTCTCTCACTGGAAGTGCTCGTGGTGGGGAGACAGGCCGGGGGGCAAGCAGGAAGAAGGAATGAAGTCAAACAGGGACCCCTGCAGCAGACTCCATTGGGACACTTACTTAGAATGTAGATTCCCAGACCAGACCGATAGAGTCCGGATCTCAGACCCTTTCGAGGTCAAACAGCCCTGATTTGGGAGGTGGGTGATAATGGTGACAACCTCATTAGTGCTCTTACTGCTCCTTAAGAAATACTAGTACCTGGCAAAGTGGTGAAGGAAGCGTTCCTGAAGCTGTCCTTTCCTCAGTGACTCTCAAACTACGCTTTTAGGAAAGAGGAATTTCGCTATTCCACGCGTTTCACACCTTAGAGTGAGGGTGGTAGGTAAGTTAGATTTTCCTCTCTTCATCTAAAAAAAAAAAAAAAAAAAAAAAAAA
>NW_016810828.1:1430623-1460193 GCF_001698545.2 Rhinopithecus bieti
AGTGGTGGTGGGGAGGGGGAGAAGGCCAGCTGAAAAGTAGAGGCCGAGGACAGAGTTAGACACCCGTTTTCTAACGGTCCTGCCGGAGGGGCTCGGCCTCTCAGACTGCGTCACCCTTTCGCCAAGGGTCCCCAAGACGGGCGGGGGCTCCTTGCGGCCGGCTCGCGACTCTCCCCGCCTCCCTGTGCCCTCACCCTCAGCCCCGCTGTGCCCCCGGAGCGCGCGGTCCGGCGCAGCCCCTTTTGGCACCGAGGTTTCCAGGTGCCCAGCGCGAAGGCGGGGCCGGGTTACAGCCGCCTCCTCGGCGCCACAGAGAAGACCCCCCGGGAGTTCGGCGGCCCAGGCGCTCCGGCTCCGCGTCCCTAGCCTCCCCCGGCTCTCCGCGCTCCTCCCTCTCGGCGCGCCCGGCGCGAAGCCTGCGATTCGCGAGCCGAGCGCAGAGCGCAGAGCCGAGTGGCGCACGCTGGGCAGTGGCCTGGGCAACCCCAAGCGCAGCCAGAGCCCTCACCCGAGCCCGCTGGCCCGCGCACTCCCGGACCATGACTGCCGAGGGACCCAGCCCGCCTGCCCGTTGGCGCAGCAGCCTGCCCGGGCTCTGGGCGGCGGCGCTGCTCCTGCTCGGTCTGCCGCGCCTTTCGGTGCGGGCGGATGGTGAGTGTGCGGGAGGCGGCCGGGCGGGGGGTGGAGCGTGGGTTCCGGGCAGGGAAGGCGTAGCTCGCCGGGGCTGCGCCGTCTGACCAGCCTGGCAAGCGGCAAGCGCAAGTCTGAGAGGAACGAGCGAGCGGCGGTCCTGGGACCCGGCATCCCTCTCCTGGCCCACCAAGTCTCCTCGTGCCCGTGCGCCCAAACGCCCGCCTGGTGCCTGGACCTCCCTTAGTGCCGAGCGCGCAGGACCCGCAGTCCCGCCGCTGGCTTTCCTAAGGTCTCCAAGAAAGCTCAAATGAAATCACCTCTAAGGTACCCTAGAACCTCCTCTGCTAAGGAGTGATTTTCCGCAGTCCCTCAGTTTCTCAACGTCTATTTAATGTGCCCCCGAGGACACCGCCGATGGTTAGAAAACTCCCTCGGATATTTTGGCTTGGTCCAGGAAGACGTGAAAGATACGTGGGAATCAACGAGGCAAAGAGAGAGAGAGAAGAATAGTCTGGGCAGAGGGAATAGCACGTGCAAAGGCTGTGACAGGAAAAACGGGACAAATGATAAAGCAAAGTACCTGGAGGACAGGGGACGCCTTGAGACATGAGGTAGAGAAATGGGCAAGGGCCAGATTATGGCGGGTTCTCTGAGAATTTATCCACTTTTTGTTTGTTCGCTTGTTTTTTGAGCCTGAATTTAGCTTTTAATACTTGCCCTAGAATGAGCAGGATTGGAGCTCTGTATCCATTCCGTTTTGAAAAGCTAATTCAGCTGTGTTTTCATATTGAAACAAAATCCCGCTGACATGGTACAGGAGCATCTGAAGGAAGCAAGCTTAAAACCAGCAGTTCTCACACCCATGAGGGAGTTATAGCTTAGGACAAATTAGATTGATAAAAGAGAAAAGCCATCCGTCGATTTAGGATGCGTTGTATATTTTAAAATGTGATTCTTGTTTAGCCAACGATATTGGGTGCAACTAGAAGACACGAAAAAAAAAAAAAAAGAAAAGAAAAGAAAAAAAAAAAAAAAGCATGGTTGTCAGGGAAAGGGGAAAGCCAAGGAAAAAACCCTCTAGGTCTTAGAGTTTTTAGTGCTCTCTGTTGTAAGTGCAGGCTTGAAAAACTCTTCGTTCCTAAGTAAGGATGAATGTCTTATTTCTCCATATCCTCAGAGACTATGTTAGAGACAAAACATTTTTAACTTTGAAGGCTGTTAGTAACCACTGTTAATTTTTTAAATTGACATGTATTTCACATAAAATTTGTCATTTTAAAATGTACAGTTAAGTGGGTTTTAGTACATTCATTATGTTGTGAAAACCATGGTTTGCATGCATCTAATTCCGGAGCGTTTCCATCACCCCCAAAAGAATCCCATACCTACTAGCAGTCTACTGATAATTCTTCACTGTAGAGTTTTTTGACTGACTTTGAACCATGAAAATTAAGCTGATTTTAAAGAATGCAAGTAGAATAAATTGGAGCTAATATTAACCTTTGAACAAGATATATTGTGCCAATTTTAATTCCTTTTAAATAAATATTTTTGTCATCCTTAAGGTTTTAGAGTTTCACCCCATTATAACTGTTTAAGTGGAATGCCATGTGGATAAGGATCAATATTTTGTGCCTCTCTAGCTTGATACGGGTCATAGAAAATTAAAGGCAGAAATGTCACTGGTCAAAGAGAAAGTAAGGACAACACCAGAGGACATGATTCTTTGTTACTGCTTGCCAGAAATGATTCCTTTTCTTCATTCCCCTTCCTTTTCTTTCCCCACTTCCTCAATGGACAATTATAGGTATACTTCCTTTAAAGAAACTCAATTTTCTGAGCCCCAATTTTGGTACTAAATTCTTAACTACCACCAGTTCCTACATTTAGTTATTTGTGTACTATGGTGATGGGAGGAAGAAGAAGAAATGCTCAGCTTAAGTATGATGAATTACAGATATTTGAAGAGATAGATTTGGAGAGAAACTATTTCTAAAAACATGTCATCTGTATAAGGATGGTCTTTGAAATTGTGTGCGTGGGCAGAACCCTAAGGAAAAATTTTACAGCAAGAAGACCTAGAACTGAACCTGGAGTGAGGGAAGCTGGTTTGGGATTATTGAATCTGTGTTCATGAAATATATTGGCCTGTAATTTTCATTTTTTATAATATCTTTGACAAGTGTTGATATCAAACTTATGATGGTTCCTAAACCAAATTGGAAAGTTGTTCCCTCTTTAACTCTCTGAAAGGGTTTCTGCGGGTGAGGGCGTTTGTTTGTCTGTTTTGGTGTGAGATCATCTGTGTCTGAAGGTTTTCTTGTAGGAAGATTTTAAATAATAAATTTAATTTCTTTAGTAGATAAATATTCAGAGTTTAAAATTAATTTTGTGTCAATATTGCTAAGTTTTGCTTTTAAAGTTTTCCCCACTTCATCTAGATTGTCTAATGTGGCATATGCAATGTAATAATTTCTAATTATTATTTTGGGGTCCACGGGATCTGTAGTGATGTTCCCTTTCATTCTTGATATTGGTAATTTGTGTTTTTGCTATTGGTAATTTGTGTTTTCTTTTTTTGTCTTGATCAGTTATACTAGGGGTTTATCCATTTTATTATTCTTTTGAAAAAAGCAACTTTTGGCTTTATTTTCTCGACTGTATGTCTGCTTTCCGTTTTATTGATTTCTGCTCTATCTGTATTATTTCCTCCTCCTACTTTAGAAGGTTTGATTTTGTGGGACTTTTGTGGTAGTTTTTTGAGCTAGAAACTTAGATCATTGATTCTCAACCATACTTTTTTTGTATTAATAATATGAGTTCTGAGGCTATAAATTTCTCTTAAACTACTTTAGTTTCTCCATAAGTTTTTGGCCCTTGAATTGACATGTTTTATTTCAGTTGTGATTTCTTCTTTGAACACAGTTTATTTAGAGGTATATTTTGTAATTTCTCACATGGGGATTTTCCTAGTTATTGCTTTGTTATTGATAGGCAGTATAACCAAGTGATTGAAATCACTACCAGGGAGCTTACTGCCTGATTTTGTATCTCTGCTGTGTGATCTTGAACAAGTATTAATACTAAACCTCAACTATAAAATGAGGATGATAATACCACATATGTCGTAGAGTTGTCATAAGGATTAATATAATGAGTATTTGTAAAGCAATTCGAACAACATCTAGCCCATAGTAAACACTACATAAGTGTTTCATATATAAAATCAGTGATTTTAGCTTTGTTGTAGTCTAAAAGGCATGCTTTGTATGATTTTTGTCTTTTGAGGTTTTTTTAGATTTGCTTTATAGCTCAGTATTTAATCAGTGTTAAAAATATTCTGTGTGTGCCTAAAATGAATGTGTATTCTGTAGTTTGGTATGCAGTACTGCATATAGGTTCTTACATCAAGAGTGCTAGTTTTGTTTTCTGTTTTAACGATTACTGAGAGGGACAGTAGTTTAAATTTTCCTCAAGGATTGAATTTTTTTGTTTTTCCTTGTAGTTTTGTTGATATTACCTTTTATAGTTAAATGTAGGAGTACCAGTCACCTATGGATATGTTTGTTTAATTTTGTATTTTATTATAATTTTGGTTCCAAAGTTGGGGAATTATTATATTTATTATAATAATTTTGCAAGTAGATGGCTTGTCTTAGTCTTTTGCAAGCAGATGACTTGTGTCTTAGCTGTGTCTTAGTCTAATAACTGATGTATTATGAAAAAGTTGGTGACAGATGTAAGTAAAGGGTCTCATTCTAAGTAGGTGTTTTCTCCCCTGCCTTTACCTTAACTTGATAGGGCCACCCAAGGCCTTGCTTCATTCCTCCAGGAGGCTCCTGGGGACCTCAGCTCTCCCTCTGGTACCATGGTTTTCTTGCCTAAAATTCTCATCTGCTTTCAGCCTGGGCTTTCACCTCTGCCTGAATTCATGTTCCCATCCCCCCATTGATCACACATTCTTTAAGGCCCACTACATGTCCATACATTAATGTGCTTTGGAAGCCAAGGTGTACCAGACATCATCCCCGTTTTCTTGTCCAGCAGGAGAGAAGTACAGCAGACGCAAATGAATATATTGTGAAAGGGGCCTGGTAATATACTAAGGCAAGGGACAGAGAGAAGGGAAGCAACCTGTTGTATAGGGGGTCATCCTAGGGCTGAGGGGGGCAGAAGAAAGCAGAGCTGAAGCCTGAATCAGTGCCTTAGACATCAAGTGACCTAACTTAGGGAAGCCTAGGACACTGAGCCTTGACACGTGATATTTGTAAAACACCATTTTGAAAGAAAGATTTGAAGGGCTTTTCCAGATCGGCACACGGGAGCAGATGGTTAATTTTGAAAAAAAAAAAAAAAAAAAAGAAGAAGAACAAAAAAAAAAGGATGAAAATGCTAGTGTAATTATCATCACTTGATCCCAGGGATGGTGTGCAATGTGGTAGTTGCTGCACTTCGAACTTCAGGGAAGGACTGCAATTCTAACTGGCGTCTTTCAGAGGATGAGTTTGCTGAGACTAACTTCCCATGGATCCTGAAATCCACATGTGTTTGTGCTTGTCCCCATACAGGAAAGCTCTTTGTGCTGGAGTCTCAGAATGGCTCTCAGGGCCTAGAACTGGAGGCTGCTCGACTTTCCTGCAAGAGCAGGGGCGCTCACCTGGTGTCTGCAGACGAGCTGCGGAGAGTGGTACAGGATTGCTCCTTTGCGGTGTGTGCCACTGGCTGGTTAGCAGATGGCACTCTTGGGTAAGTCAGGCAAGCACTCCTTTTCCAACTCACCCCAATTGCACCACCAAGGCTTATACAGGGCTCAGTAATTGTTCTGTTGAAATACCAGTACAGGGAGAGTACAGTGGGCAATAGCCTCCAGTGTGTTCATGTTTTGCTTTCTTTTGTGTGAGATGGAGTCTAGCTCTGTTGCCCAGGTTGGAGTGCAATGGTGCAATTCTAGGCTCACTGCTACCTCCACCTCCCTGGTTCAAGCGATTCTCCTGCCTCAGCCTCCCAACTAGCTGGGATTACAGGCGTGTGCCACCATGCCCAGCTGATTTTTGTATTTTTAGTAGAGATGGGGTTTCGCCATATTGGCCAGGCTGGTCTCAAACTCCTTACCTCAGGTGATCCACCTGCCTCGGCCTCCCAAAGTGTGAGCCACCGCGCCTGGCGTGTGTTCATGTTTTGAGTTTGCTTATAAAAGCATTTTTCTGGAGTTCTGTCAGAATTCTTTTATCCTCTTACTTTGTTATGTTGAATTTTCTTTTTTTGTTTTAGACATAGGGTCTCACTCTGTCAACCAGGCTGGAGTGCTGTGGCATGGTTACAGCTCACTGCAGCCTCAACCTCCTGGGCTCTAATGTTTCTCCTGCCTCAGCCTTCTGTAGCTAAGACTACAGGCATGTGCCACCACACCTAGCTAACTGTTTATTTTTATTTTTTGTAGAGATAGAAAATGCTTGCTATGTTGCCCAGGCTGGTCTTGAACTCTGACCTCAAGCAATCCTCCTGCTTTGGCTTCCCAAAGTTCTGGGATTACAAGCGTGAGCCACCCTGCTTAGCCTTGAATTTTTTTAAGTAATAAAAATAATACATGCTTATTGCAAAAATTTCAAATAATGCATATATATATATACAAAGTACAAAGCAAGTTTCTCTCTTCTTCTCCACCTCAGAGATAATGACTATTGACTGTTTGGTATACATTCTTTATCCCTTTTTTTCTGTGGACACTCATCTACATATATATATATAGGAATATGGCATGGAGGTTTTAAAATATGGCCACAATTTTTTTCACACCACTGGCATCAACAGGTGTGTTTGCCTCTATAGCAAAAGTGAGATTACTTGACTTCTGAAGTTAGGCTGGAAAAATCCATGCTGCATCTGTCTAGATTTCTGGGGACACTCACTTTTGTAGCCTTGAGATGCCATGAGGAGTCTGACTGTGCTGAGATGGGTGTGCTGTGAGGAAGGCCAGATCACATGGAGATATCTCCGTTAGGGGCTCTTGCCAACAGCCCTAACCAATGTCCTAGCCCGTGGCCAGCATTAACTGCCAAAAATGTGAATGAAGATGCCTCTAGGTGATTCTAGCCCCCAGCCGTTGAGTAATTGTCAGCCTATGAGTCTTGCTAGCTCAGCCCCTAGACCTTATATGCAAGACAAGCCATTCCTACTGTGGCTATCTGAGTTTCTGACCCGTGGAATCCTTTAGAGAAGTAATTGTTATGGCCAGCTAGGAGAAATCTTTCCAATAGTGCTGAAACCTACTTGGTTTTAAATTTTTATTAATTTATTAATTTATTAATTTTTTTGTAGAAACGAAGTCTTGCCATATTGTTCAGGCTGGTCTCAAACTCCTGGGCTCAAGCAGTCCTCTGGCTTTCATCTCCCAAAGTGATGGCTTTACAGATGTGAGCCACCATGCCTGGCCTAATTTTATTTTTTAAATTGACAGATAATAATTGTATATATTCATGGAGTACGTAGTGATGTTTTGACACACGTAATGGAGAGTGATCAGATCAGGGTAATTAGCATGTCTGTCATCTCAAATATTTAGCATTTCTTTTTTGCTGGGAACATTCAATATCCTCTTCTAACTGTTTGAAATGATATGTTATTGTTAACTACGGCCATCCTACAGTCGTATAGAACACTAGAACTTAGAACACTCATTGGTGAAAGGATAGTATCTTCAATAAATGGTGCTGGGAAAACGGGATATCTATATGCAGAAGAATAAAACTAGACCCCCACCTCTCACCTCATATAAAAATCAACTCAAAATGGATTATAGACCGAAATGTAAGACCCAAAACTGTAAAACTACTAGAAGAAAACATAGGAGGAATGCTTCAGGATATTGGTCTGGGAAAATATTTTAATAAGATCTCAGAAACACAGGCAGCAAAAGCAGAAATAAACAAACACTTCTTTAGTCATGCTCAGAGAAGGCAGGAGCCTCTTCACTTTTTCCTTCATGCCACAGGAAATGTGAAAGCAAACAAGGCACCAAGAACTACTTTGGTAGATGATTATCCTAAGATGTCTGGCTGGCAAGTGGCCATGGAAAACATAGACAGCCATGCTGACTCACGTCTCCAAATGTGCCAAGTATGAAGCAGCAACTGAATAAAGGGACAACTGAGGCTACATCCAAAGCCTTTTGGTGAATCTGGAACTGTGGTCCTCTCTGCCTTACGTTTTATATCCATGCTCTTGAATAGACAAAATATACCCTGTTCATGCATTTCCATAATGTAGTCAAGCAGGAATATTTTTTCATAATTCTGTTACTATAACATTTCATCAGATAACCAGAGTATTCACAGATTCTGAAGCGACAGCTTGCAACTAGTCTTAGGTCTCTCAGGCATTGTATGCCAGGACTGGACGGTTAGAAAGGTCCATCTTCTGTGGGTTTACTGGAAAGTGTTAAGGCATATTAGTGGATCTCTGCAGGCTGAAATGATATTACCTTACAAAGAAAACATACAGCTGGGTGCAGTGGCTCATGCCTGTAATCCTAGCATTTTGGGAGGCCACGGCAGGCGGATTAATTGTGGTCAGGAGTTCAAGACCAGCCCGGCCAATTTGGCGAAACCCAGTCTGTACTAAAAATACAAAACTTAGCTGGGCATGGTGGTGTGCGTCTGTAGTCCCAGCTACTTGGGAGGCTGAGGCAGGAGAATCACTTGAACCAGGGAGACAGAGGTTGCAGTGAGCCGAGATGGCGCCATTGAACTCCAGCCTGTGCAACAGAGCTAGACTCTGTCTCAAAATAAATAATGAAAGAAAGAAAATAAAGAAAATATACTTGTTATATTTACTACACAATGTATTAAAAATAGTTTTTCTATCCCTTTTTTATTTTTTTAAATATATTACTCTCTTTTCACCATTCCTATTCAATATCCTTTCATTTTAATTTTCTGGAAACAAGCATCTGACCATTAGTATGTCCATTCCACCGTGGGCCTTTCCTGCATAGTTCTCCACTCCCTCACCACACACTGAGAAGCGATGATTAAATGTGTGGTGCATCTTGTAATTGATGGCATAGTAGACATCTAGCACATCTACCCTATATCTCTATGAATTTATGTTGAGTGTACACTTAAATCCAGAGAATGATAAAGGCCTAGAGTGATGAATTTAGACTTTTGGGCCACTTGTCTCCTGGAAACTTTTGCAGATTCCCTAAAGGGTGACTAAAAAGCTGAATAGCAGTTTTAATAGCCACATGGGACTAGGAGAATGGAGATTTGAATTCACCTTCTGCGTAGGAGGGGACCCGGTGAGCCGTTTTGCTTTGGGTTGGGACCTTGCAGGTCTATGCCCTAAGGGTAAGCTGGACACAGTACACTGTACTGCCATATTGTTCAGGCTGGTCTCAAACTCCTGGGCTCAAGCAGTCCTCTGGCTTTCATCTCCCAAAGTGATGGGTTTACAGGTGTGAGCCACCATGCCTGGCCTAATTTTATTTTTTAAATTGACAGATAATAATTGTATATATTCACGGAGTACATAGTGATGTTTTGACACACGTAATGGAGAGTGACACACGTAATGGACGCAGGCCCTCCTGGGAGAAGCAGCACATCTTCAAATACTCTATAGCCATGAATTTGGATTGAGATGACCCTGAATTTCCAGTGCTCCAGATATCTAGGAGAATCAAATAAAAATTATCTTTTGAGGGAGATAGTATCCTAGACCTCAATTTATTTCAACAAACAATTTAGCCAATGTAGGATTTGTCTCACAATATAAAATAACTAGGTGCGTGAGGAGACAAGGCAAGTAGAATAAAATTCAGAAGAAACAATAGGTAATAGAAACTCCAGACATTAGGATTAGTAGATGCAGACTTTAAAATAACTATCCTTGACATGTTCAAAGATATAAAAGATGAGAAGGAGAATTTTGGCAGAGGGTGGAAACTGTAAAAATAACTAAATGGAAACTCTAGACATGAAAAATTCAGTAACTAAAATTAAGAAATTAATGGATAGACCTAATAGCTGATTAAAAAGAGCCAAAGAGGGCTGGGCATGGTGGTGCATGCCTGTAGTCCCAGCCACTTGGGAGGCTGAGGCAGGAGGCTCACTTGAGCCAAGGAGTTCAAAGTTTAAATACAGTCTAGACAACATAGTGAGACCTTGTCTCAAAAAGAAAGAAAAGAAAAGAAAAAAAAAGAAAACAAAGAAAGAAGAGAGAGAAAGAGAAAGAAAGAAGGAAGGAAGGAAGGAGAAAGAAGAAAGAAGAAGAAAGAGACAAAGAAAAAAAAAAGAAAGAAAGAAAAGAAAAGAAAGAAAGAAAGAAAGAAAGAAAGAAAGAAAGAAAGAAAGAAAGAAAGAAAGAAAGAAAAGAGAAAGTAAGGAAAGAGAAAGAAAGGAAAGAAAGAAAGACTTTTAAAAAAAGAGCCAAAGAGAGGATTAGTGAACTGGAAAATATTTCAGAGGAGGATATCCAGAATCAATAATAGAGGGAAAAGGATGAAAAATTATACAACAAAGGGTAAAATACAAAGAAGATGCAATATAATTTGAATTATAAAAGGAGAAGAGAAAGAAAAAAGAAAATAGAAAAAAAGTAATATGAAAATGATCCGCAATTGAAGAAAAACATCCAGACACAGACTCAAGAATCACTGCAAAGCTCAAGTAAGACAAATACAAAGAAGTTCACAGCTAGGCACATCATGGTAAGACTGGAAGAATCATATATGAAGAAAAGAATATTTTTAAAAATTAAAAATGCTGAGATTGTCTTTAAAGGAGGAACAATAAACTGACAATGAAAGCCCAAAGACTTTTGATACTTTGAAGGTACAGAAAGAAAATTACTGCTAACCTAGAATTTTATCCCCAGTGAAAATATCTCCCAATAATAAAGGTGAAATAAAGAAATTTTCAGACAGATGAAACGTGAGAGAATTCATTGCATCCAATCTGCACCGAAACAAGTGCTCTTCAGGCAGGAGGAAAATATTGCATGAGGAAGACTAGAGAGGCAAAAAGGAATAAATGGAAGGAGTAAATATGTGGACCAATTGAAATTACGTAATTGTCTGAAGCAGTAATAGTAACACTGGATGCTAAAAAAATGATTTATATAAGTGGGAAGTGTTTTAAGTGTATTCATATGTACTGTTTTAAGTATTTCAAGTTGTATTATTAGGGACAATGATAAAAGTAATATTACATTTCAATAAGTCAAAGAAGTTGTAACTTCTGGGTACCACTGAAGAAAATAGTGAAAGGATATTTAACTTCCAAATCAATACAGAGAAAAAAGAGAATACTCCCTCCAAAAGTGAAGAAGAATAATTCAGATAATCCAAAGTGGGAAAAAAGAAAGAAGAGGAAAGGAAGAGATAATGGGCAGAACTAATAAAAAGCAGATTTAAATTAGATTGATGATTAAATTAAGTATAAGTAGACAAGAGGCTCCAATTAGAAAACAGAGATTGTGAGATGAACTTTTAAAAATTCAAGTATTTGCTGTTTAGAAAAGATATCCTTAAATAAATTATGGGAAAAAATTATAATGGAAATTATCATGTATTTAGAACTCAGTGATATTAAAAATATACATAACCAAACTCATGGGGTGCTGCCAAAACTATAGAAGGAAATCTAAAACATTAAATGTTTGTTAGAAAAGGAAAAAAGCTGAAGGCTCATGAACTAAAGATCTAAAGAAATTTGAAGAACAGCAAAATAAGAGAAAAAAGAGCAGAATTTTATGAAATAAAAACCAACATAATCTGGAAGAGATCAACAGTATATTGCCTTTGAAACTCGAATTGATCCCTGTTACTTCAACTGAAGCATCACCTGTATTTCTGAATTTAGACTTTTTTTTTTGCAGAAAATGTGTCCAGATTTATGCTTTTAGACAGAGCTCATGAATCAGAAAAATCTCTGCTGATTCGGAGCTGACAGCAGAAGAGAATTATTCCTTATTATGTTCAACCCGGAGTTCTCCTCACTCAGTGCCTTTTTTGTGTGTTTCAGAACAACCGTGTGTAGCAAAGGAAGTGGAGAACAGCAAATCATGAGAGCTGTTGATGTGAGAACTGAGAGCAACCCAGTTCCTGGTGGCACATACAGTGCCCTTTGTATTAAGGATGAAGGTCAGTGCCAGAGTCTTCCTAAAGGTGCTGGAGGGTGTGCTCTTGGGGGTTGCTGTATTAGGTTGGTTTCTCTAGAAGAAAACCTTGAAGTGAGGATTTACTAGACATGGTTTATCAGAAGGTCTTCCGAAGACAAGCCGATAGCACGGTAGGGAAGTGGACAAGACAGGGAGGGGTCAAGCATCGGTGCAATATTGAGCGAGATTCGCAGTGGTGGTGCCAGGTCACTTTGGCTCGATCACTCAGGAAACCCCTGGAGATAGTGTATGTATGTAACCCCAGTTTTTCCAATTGGGGTGAGGGAGCTGGAGTAGTTATACCACACCTGTCAGGCGTGGGTGAAGGCTTGCTTTAGGAGATATGAATTCCCAGGTTCTTCTGTTTTTTGCGTGTGCACAGGCAAAAGGTTCCAGTAGCCTGAGTGCTACCTTCCAACAAAGGGGCAAAGGTGCCTACCAGGAGTCCTTGTGCATGGGAATGGTAAAAGTGTCCAGAGAATATGGGCAGAGCCCTAGCAGCATCTGATATAGCTGCTGATGTTCAAAGCTTGCCCTCCAGTCTCTCTTCGTATTGGACAGTACGCTAAAAAGAAAATAATATCTTTTTCCCAAAAGGAAATGTATAGGATTTAGGAAACTGTTCACAGTAAGGAAAATTCAAATTCCTATTGGGAAATCAGCTGAGTGGTGAGGAGAAAATCATAAAGAAGCCTCAAGGGCAGCATTTTGTATGCACCAAATAAGTACACCTCTGTTATCAGAAACACATGTGGTTGAAAAAGGAATATTCGTGTGAATAGGGAGGGGGAAGCAAGCTTCTTACTAATCAGTCATAGAAACGAGCACAGGTTCTTCTTGGCTGCACATTGGACTCATCGGGGGGGTGTTAAAAAATACTGATGCCTCAGTGCCAGCGCTAAAGATTCTGATTTAAATGTTCTGGGTTTTTTAAAACTCCCCTGTGATTTCAATATGCAGCCTAGGTTGAGAACTCCTTCTGTAATGCAGTGTTTCCCAGACTCCCCTGATAGTGTGAAATACCAGAAGAACTTGTTGAAAATACAAATCATCTGACTGCATCCCAGAAGCACCAAATCCTTATCTCCAAGAAAGGGGTCAGAGGAGTTGGTAAAAGTAAGAGTCATGGTGATCCCTAAGGGCCTTCTGCTCTGGGGTCCCTCTCTAGGAAGGGCTCTGCATCTGCTGGTTTCTATGGAAGGGTGTTGGGAGAGTCTCCTGTCATCACTG
Source organism: Rhinopithecus bieti (assembly GCF_001698545.2). NCBI lineage: Eukaryota > Metazoa > Chordata > Mammalia > Primates > Cercopithecidae > Rhinopithecus > Rhinopithecus bieti. The sequence goes on from NW_016810828.1 coordinate 1,443,647, forward strand.
ATCCAATCAAGCAACTGAGAGATGTGACTTGGTTTTCAAAAAATCCAGGGAGAGCAGTATCTGTGGTTTATTTTTTTTCTTAAAACACACACACACATACACACACACACACACACACACACACACACACACACACACATTAGTACATTTTTAATTTTTATGTATTTATTTTGAGACGCAGTCTTACTCTTGTCACCCAGGCTGTAGTACAATGGTGTGATCTCAGCTCACTGCAACCTCTGCCTTCCGGGTTCATGCGATTCTCCTGCTTCAGCCTCCTGAGTAGCTGGGATTACAGGTGTGTGCACCACCATGCCTGGCTAATTTTTGAATTTTTATTAGAGACGGGGTTTCACCATGTTGGTCAGGCTGGTCTTGAACTCCTAACCTCAGGTGATCTGCCCGCCTCAGCTTCCCAACATGCTGGGAGTACTGCGCCTGGCCCACATTAGTAAATTTAAATAATCTTTTAAATTCTAAACATAAACAGAGGATCATATCCCTGAGGGAGACAGGACAGAGCCAGAAGAAAAACAGGACAACCTTTTTTCTTCAGTAATGTCAAAGAAATATGTAGGGCTTCTGAGTCTTATTTCTTTCTCCAATAAACAAGATATATTGGTTAGCTTTTGCTAGCTAACATATCACCCCAAAATGTAGTGGCTTAGAACAGCAACTATTTATTTAGCTTACGATTTTGTGAACCACCACTTTGGCTGCTTTTCTGCCAGTCTTGGTGGGACTTCTTCATAAGTCTGTGGTCAGCTGCTGTTAGCTAGGTATGCTTGCTTCTAGGAGTTGGCTGGCCTTTGGCTTGGGTGACAAGGGCAACTGAACCATGTGTTTCTCCTCACCCAACAGGCCAACCTGGGCTTTCCACCTCACAGACCATCGAGCAAGTTATGTGTATGCAAGTGTGTGCCCCTTTTGCCCACAACTGTAGTGCATGAAGTCAGAGGTTGAGAACATCCATTCATGTCCTATAGGACACCAAAGTCAACGTCATGATAGTGACTCCAGATTTGAGTCATGGACAATTCAATATATATGATACATTACACTCAGAGGAACATATTGATTCAGTGATTCATTTTTTGCATATTCCTTCCAAAAATGTGTAACTGAATCTAATCACAAGGAAACATTAACCGAACTCAAATTGAAGAACATCCTACTCTTTTTAAAAAAATGTCAAGAATAAGAAAGGCTAAGCAACTGTTCTAGATTAAGATAGACCAAAAAGACTTGTCAATGAAATGCAATTCGTGATCCTGGATTGTATCCTGAACTAGGAAAAAATAGTTATAGTTGATGAAATTTGAATATGGATCATGAATTAAATAATAGTATTGTATCAACATTTAAATTTTCTGATTTGGATAACTGTACTGTAGTTATATAAGAAAATATCCTTGTTTTAGAAATGCAACCAAGGTTTTAGGGACAAAGGGACATCATATCTACAACTTACTCTCCAATGGTTCAAAAAAGAATTATAGATACACATATATACATATTCACATATATATGTATACACACATGTATGCGTGTGTGTTTGTGTGGTATGGAGAGAGGAAGAGAGAGAAGAGAATGATAAAGCAAACGGGAAAGTGAAAACACATTGGTGAACCTGCATAAAGGGTGGGTTCCTTGCTTTTATAATGTTTATATAACTTTGAAATTATATAAAAATTTAAAATCTCAAAAAGCTCAGGCCGTAGCCAGATGTAGTGGCGCATGCCTGTAATCCCAGCCACTCAGGAGGCTGAGGCATGAAAATCACTTTAACCCGGGAGGTGGAGGTTGCAGTGAGCTGAGATCACATCACTGCACTCCATCTTGGGTGACAGAGCAAGACTGTCTGAAGAAAGAAAAAAAAAAAAAAGAAAACCAAACAAACAAACAAAAAAAGCAAAATGCTCAGGCTGGGCATGGTGGCTTATGCTTGTAGTCCCAACACTTTGGAGGATAACTTGAGCCCAGAAGTTTGAGACCAGCCTGGGCAACATAGCAAGATACGTATATATACGTATGTGGATATGTATATATGTGTGTATCTATAATTTTTTTGAACCGTTGGAGAATAAGTTGTACATATGATACCCCTTTGTCCCTAAAAACCATCCCTTCAAAAAGTAAAAAAATTCGCCAGGCATGGTGGCGCACCCTGTATTCCCAGCTACTCTGGAGGCTGAGGCGAGAGGATCTCTGGAATTCAGGGGTTTGAGGCTGCAGTGAGCTATGATCATGCCACTGCACTCCAGCCTGAGCAACAGACTAAGTCCCTATGTCTCTCTCAAACAACAACAACAACAACAAATGGTCTACATACTCCTCCAAAAACAGCAAAAACAACAGCAGCAGACAGAAATAAACCTAAGACCCAAAATAACACTGAGTCATGGGGAGCCGGTTGGAGAGAGCCAGTGGAACTGGAGGGTGTGGAGACCCGGGCACACCGAGGGCACGCCGCCAGAAAGCTCAGCAGCGAACTGTCCAGATGTGTTCCAGAGGCAGAGTATCTATGTTGCTGTCGGCTTTTGGGCTTCCTGAGCTCATCATGGCCATGCGTGAGCCTAGCAGAATGGCAGGCTTTAGATGAGGCATGTGCTGAAGCTCCCATGACACCTGTTGGCATGTGTGTGAAGACTGGATGCCATTTGAAAGGAGCGGGCATTATGTGTGGTTCATCACTGTTACAGTGCTCGAGGGCCCTGCATCCCAGAGCAGCTCGCCCTAGCCTAGCCTGGGCAAGAGCTGCACAGGGCAAGGGTTACAGGGAAGACAGGGGCCTTGGTCCTGCTGGGCCTACTTGGTGAGGAAGCTTCAGGTGAGCCATGAAGAGGACGCAGGAATGCATGCGGAGATGGCATGAGGACTACAGGACTCTTCTCCTGGGGCCTAACAGAAAAGCAGGATGGATTCCCACAGTGACTCAGAGAGAGTTCTATCCCTGCCCCTCTGCCTTTTCTCCTTTAGAAAGAGCTTGTAAATGGTTCCTGCAAGGCCCTCCGCCCTTCTCAGCAGAGTTGCTGCTTTTCCTCAGTAGAGCCTTTGTTGACAGCATAGTCAAAAAGGGAAATCTGTTTGCTCAAGGAAGGTGCAGTGCCTTGGCGGAAGCAGAGGAGAACAGGCTGTGCTGTGAGGTTCCCGTGTGAGTGCAGGTGAGGTCCAGCTCAGCAGATGCCCCCGTGCAGTGTTCCTCCAAAGCTTGCCTTTTTCCCAGTGATGCTGCATGGCGCTAAGCTGCTTCTTTTTGGCAAGACTGGAAGAATGAAGAGTGCTAATTCCAGAAACGGCAGACGTGTGCCTCATAAAGAGCCCAGAAGGAAAACAGAGCCTGTGGAATGTTCAGGCAGCTTCCTCCTGTGTTTCTTTATAGAAATAAAGTTCATCGTGAATGTAGACTTTTCTCATTTTCCTTTCAGTATTTTTGTTTCACTGACAGTGAATTTCCAACCCTGTGGTGATCTCACTTAAACTAATAAGTGAAGTTATTTTTAACCAACTGGATTCTGATGAAATAAGCTGCCTCCACTTGGGTCTTCTGGCTTTGCTTCTCTTGGCAGCTTGTCTGTGGGGTCTGCAGCTTGGGGTCTGGAGGCTTTGATTTTCCTCTGACCCTCTGATGCCCTGAAAGCCTCCACTGAGTGTATGCTTCTGTTTCTCCTGATCTAAGACAGGTCTGGCCTTGCTTCCCTCTTCCCAGCCCACTTCACCTTCTTAGTACTGCATTCCTCCTCCCCTGCATACTTTATGATTGCCTCTATTGCCCTTAAAATCAGGAGTGAAATTATTCCCGTCCTTTATGTCATTAAGAAGAAAGCTGGATGCTCCCCTCTCTTGGTGAGTGATCAGGAATTTTTGAAAGTAGCTAATTTCCGGGACTGCCTGGAGAAGGCCCGGTGTCTCAGGGATAACTTTGGGGAAATTCTCCAGCTGTAATACCAGATTGGAACCAGTTAATTGCATTGGTTGGTACAGCTGATAGAGAACACTTAGTTCAGGGTCTCCCGGGGAAGTGTGAAAGCCCCTGAGCTCATTACCATGGACCTGCTGTCAGTCATTTATGTGTTCATTTATTTGTCCAGGGTCAGGCAAAGTTCAATGCTCAGACTTGTGGGTACTTCAGATAGATGATAGATAGATGATTAGATAGATAGATAGATAGATAGATAGATAGATAGATAACTCCTCCCCTCTCTCAAGGAGTTAACAGTGTATCGGGATAGGTAAGAGAGGAATATTTTTCCATGACACAAAGGAGAAAGGGTATTAGAGAGACTTCCTAAGCAGTGGCATTTGAGATGGATAAGTTGAGGGGATAATAGGTAGGGAAGAGAGGACAGGACATTGCGGACAGGAAGAACAGGGGTAGCAAGGGCTAGGAGTCTAAAGATCCCAATGGCTTTGGGAGACTAGCTGTGGGTGAGCCATTGTACTACAGCTCTGGGAGAGTGGGCTGGGTCAGCACATCCTTGGGGGCTTGAATAGTTGGTGGGCAAGGCTGAGGTGGCTGCAGAGGGCAGCCCAAATAATTCCCACACAGTAAGCAGTGATGCCCTCTCTCCTGCCACCCACACACCCAGGCCTGGGTGGGCATCAGGTCTTGTTTTCTCAGACCTGAGGTCTTCTGCTCCAAAAATGTGGGCTAGACCAGTCCTGATACACCAACAGCCAGTTTCCACGAATGCCAAGTGTCTGGGCAGCCAGAGAAATGTTGCCAATGGGTCTTTTGGCCCCAAAGGCAGATATCTCTGTGGTGTCTTTGTGGCCTGGGGCCATGGGCACCAACAACCCAGACAGACTTCTCCACTTCTGTGCTACTCAGAAGAACTGGGGCTGTACATCTGGACCTGGCGGTGTGGTCAGGGACTTGTGGTTTGGTTTTCTGACGTGTGGTAAATGTGAGGAGTTCAAAGCCCTTCCTTGCAGACACATACATGTGTGCCCAGGGCTGGATGCGCCCAGGGACAGCTTTATTCTTTTTTTTTTTTTGGAGACGGAGTCTCGCTCTGTCGCCCAGGCTGGAGTGCAGTGGCCAGATCTCAGCTCACTGCAAGCTCCGCCTCCCGGGTTCACGCCATTCTCCTGCCTCAGCCTCCGGAGTAGCTGGGACTACAGGCGCCCGCCACCTCGCCCGGCTAGTTTTTTGTATTTTTTAGTAGAGACGGGGTTTCACCGTGTTAGCCAGTATGGTCTCGATCTCCTGACCTTGTGATCCGCCCGTCTCGGCCTCCCAAAGTGCTGGGATTACAGGCTTGAGCCACCGCGCCCGGCCGGGACAGCTTTATTCTTAAGCCTCTGCCTATCCAGTGAGGGTCCACATGATCTGTGAGCATGGACTTGGAGATATCTGCCTACATGCTGTTCTAGGGCAGCCTCTGGACCTGCAAGTGCCACTTAGTAACAGTCTGTTATTTGCCTTTTTAGAAAGGGCCTTTATGCTCTTCTTTCCAAGACAGGCTTTCTCATTGTTTTCAACAACGATAAGCTAAGAATTTTCAAAATCTTTTAGTTCTGGTTCCTTTTTGCTTATCAATTCCATCTTTAAGTCATTTATTTATTCTCAGATTTTACTGTAAGCAACAATAAAGGAGCCAGGCCAGTCCTTCAAAACTTTGCTTAGAGATTTCCTCAACCAAATATTCAATTTCGTGGCTTGCAAATTCTACCTTCCGTAAAACCCTCGGACACAAACACAACTCAGCCAAGTTCTTTGCCATTTTATAACAAGCATTGCTTTTCTGCTGATATTCACCAACATGTTCCTCATTTCCATCTGAGACCTCATCAAAATGGCCTTTATTGTCCATCTTCCTACCAACATTCTGTCCAGAGTTATTTAGGTATTGTATAAGAAGATGCAGACTTTCTCTACAGCTCTCTTTTCCATCTGGGCCCTCACCAGAATTGCCCTCAATGGTCCATTCATGGCAATGTAGTCTTTTTCTAGCATGCTTGACCTTGACATGGCTACCCAGCCTGGTCTCATCTCCTAGACCCGTAACACTAAGGCTGGAGGACTGGAAAATCCACAAGAGATGTGGTGCACTGCAGAGGAAGCACCTAAAACATTCTAGCACCTCAAAACTTTTCTAGCTTCTATCTGTTAATTCCAAAGCTGAATCCACATTTTTAGGTATTTGTTACAGCAAACCCCCCACTTCCTGTTACCAATTTCTGTTTAGGCTGCTATTTAAAAATAACATAAATGGGGTAGCTACAAATGACAGAAATATATGTCTCACAGTTCTGGAGGCAGGGAAGTCCAAGATAAGGTACTGGCAGGTTCAGTGTCTGTGAGAACCCACTTCCCAATTCACAGATAACTCTCTTCTTGTGGAGCCTTCACATGGCAGAAGGGGTGAGGCAGTTCTCTGAAGTCTCTTTCATAAGGGCACTAGTCCCATTCATGAAGTTTCCACCCTCAGGTCTGTCTTGCTCTGTCTTGTACTGCTATAACAGAATGCCTGAGACTAGCTGATTTATAATAAACAGAAACTTATTGGCTCAAAGTTCTGGAGGTTGATGAGTCCAATATCAAGGTGCCAGCATCTAGCAAGAGCCTTCTTTACGTGGCAGAAGGTGAGAGGAACCGAACTCACCCTTTTATAATGGTACCAGTTCCACCTAGGAGGGTGGAGCCCTCCTGGCTTAATCACCTATTAAAGGTCCACCTCTTCATACTGTTACAATGGCAATTAAATTTCAACAATGAAGTTTGGAGGAGTCAAACATTCGAACCATAGCATGGCCTAATCGCCTCCCAAAAGTTCCACTTTCAAATAGCATCACGCTGGGGATTAGGTTTCAACATATGAATTTTGGGAAGACACAGACATTCAGTCTATAGCAGAGTGACAGCTATGACATGAAAAATCTTCTAAGACATATTATGCAGGTCTCAGAATATGTATAGTATAATCCAATTTATTCTTTAAAAAACTTATTTTTGTGTATATGTGTAAATGTGTGTGTGTGTGTGTGTGTGTGTGTGAAATTTCCCCCCAAAGAAAAAAAGACATCTGAAGGAGAAACACCCTAGAAAGGGAGTAGCAGTGAGACTGAAGGGAGATGTTTATAGTTCATGCTCTGTATTTTGTATATTTTGATTTTTTTAATAGTGCACATGCATTATTGCATTTCTTATGTAGCTTTAAAATATCTCCCTTCTATATGTCTGTTCTCAGCCTGTCTTTTATCTTTTATGTGAGTGTTCTTGAGGCCAGGGTCTGTGCTTAGAACTGGGCCTTCTTCAATATTTTGGGTGTGCCATGTTCACACTCCTGTGTCTGCTGACTCCAGTGTCCCAGCAGTGGGTAAAATATGGGTGATTCTTCCTAACTCCCTTTCCCCCAAGTAAAAAGTTTCCTCTGTAGTGCACCACATCTCTTGTGGATTTTCCAGTCCTCTGGCCCTGTTGTGGGTCTAGGAGATGAGACCAGGCTGCATAGCCATGTCAGACAGCAAGCAGGAAAGAGCTTGGTGTGTTTGAGAAAACAGTGAGCCTAGATAGTTTCAGGTGAGAGAGAGCGATCCAAGACCAGGCTGAACAGGTTGGGATAAGAGCTGGATATGCAGGGGTGAGAATATTGGATTGAATTTAGAACCGGTTCTCAGCTAGGATGCACTTTTTGAACATTTTCTGAAAATCGTTGTGGCTGCTAGTGGTGCAGTCCAGTAGATCAGGAACCCCCAAACTTGTCCTTTATGCAAATTCCTCCAAGCCCCATGTTTATGACAAGAAAGTGAATCAGAGCTAAACCAAGGTGTTCTCAAAGGAAACACCTGGAATAGGTTAGAACCATGGGCTCTATACCCAGAATACCTGGGCTTGAATCTTGGCTCTACCATTTACTTGCCTTGGGAATAGTATTAGAACCCATGACATAGAGCTGTCAAGAGGACAGAATAGGATAATACAAGTGAGCCACTTAGCCTAGTGCATAGCACAGAGTAACACCTCAATAAGTATGAGCTATGACTGTGATTAGTATCTAGCACCACATAACTCTAACAACATAAAGTGATAATAATAGTACAGTTTATTCACCTTGATGTTATACTGTTTTCAATAAATCAACCCATAATTTCTTTCAAAATAATTCAGCAAAGTTTAATATGCATATATATATTTATTTATAATGTATACAGCTAATATGCATATAACCAAGTAATTCCATGCCTGGGTATTGATCCAGGAGAAGTGTATGACCACATAAAAATGCGTACACAAATGTTCTCACCAATTTTATCATAAAAGCCCAAAACTGGAAGCGACCCAAATGTTCATCAACTGATAAATGGATCAAAATACGTGGTATATCCATACCATGGATTAGTATTTGGCGATAAAAAGAATGAAATATTAATACGTGCAAAAACATGGATGAAGCTCTATAACATTAAGCTAGATGAAAAAAGTCAAACACAAAATATACATACTATATTATTCCATTTGAATGAAATTCTAGAAAAGGTAAAACTACCAGTGAGAGAAAGTAGCTTAATAGTTGCTTGGGGTAGTATGGAGCGGGGGAGGGTGTCTAGGGCCAAAGGCAAGTAGAATATGGTTTATGAGAATTGTTCTATACCTTGATTGTTGTGGTGGTGGTGGTTATACAATTGGATACATTTACCAAAATTGACCAAGCTGTACACTTAAGATTGATGAATTCTATTTACATAAATAATACCTTAAAACACACACACACAAAAAGAAAAAAATTATCGAGCAGCTTTACAGTTATATTCTGTAACTCCAAAATTGTGTTTTTCCAGAGTGTTCCCACAAACATTATCTCATTTAATCAGCGAGGCAATACTGTAGGCAGGGTGTTATCATTCTCTCTATTCAGATGAGGAAACTGAAGAACAGAGAGATTTGGTGCTTTGTCTCAAGTGACACAGCTCCTGGGAGATGCAGATGAGACCTCTCACCCATGCACCTTCCAATTCCTGTCCCCACCCATCCCAATCCTGTGCAGCAAGTCTCAAGATCCAGCTAAACCTGATGCAAACATCTCCACCACTTTTTTTTGACCCTGAGGCTGCAGCTCTAACTGTGGGCTTTGCTTCAGATTCTCAACCTCAGGAGGAAAATAGTAATAGCTAACACCTGCTATAGTACCCAGTGTTCACTCATTTAATCCTCACGACAACACTGCAGGAATTTACTATTATCCAAATTTTACAGATGAGTAACTGAGGCACAACAAAGTTAAGTAATTTGTCCAACGTAAGCAGGGGAGCAAGGACTCAAACCCAGATTCTATAGGCTTTTTGTTTTCTGAGATGCTCCTTTCTTCTTACTCTTGAATATCTTACCTTCACAGGCACTGCTGTTTGGGCCGGGATGTACGATGCTCATATTAGGGTGCCCTGCCTTCCAATTTGCTCAGTATTGTTCTTTCTTGTGCTGGTAATTATTAACCAGGGTCCTACTCATTTTCAAAAGTGTCCTTATATGGATGATAAACTATACGGTCAGCCTACCCTGTTGACTTAGAAGAAAACTTTCCCAGGGAGCCCTGCTTACCAAAAGTAGAGAGTGTGAGAATGGTAGCATAGTTACATGTGGGTCTGTGCTTTCCCCTGCTCTCTACAGAAGTTCTTTTTTGTTAAAACGAAGATATCCTTACAGATCCAGAGACGCAGCCATTGTCTGTGTTAGGGCAAGGGGAACCTTTGTCTGTGTCAGGGAAAGGAGAACCTTCCAGCAAATCACCATCGCAAATTAAACTGATTCTTTGCTGCATTCATGGACCATAGCCCAACACTGATAATCTGTCAGTAATCCTCTGTGTTCCCAATTCTGCTCGTTTCTTCTCACCTTGAACCAAGCCTCCATCACTGCCCATTATTGCTCTGTCAATAGTGGGCAAATACAGGCTCATATCTGGTTTTATCTTTTTATGAGCATTTTGTTTTTCCCCTTTTCATGGCCCCAGGTGGCATTCAATTCCAATTTAGCCATGGTGTGGTTGGCTTCATTTGGTTTAAGGACAATGGGTATTCAATTACCATCATTACTTGAAGATCTATTCAGGGCCATGCAAAAGACCATCAGTCTCCAACTATTTATATGGGAAATGGAGCTTGTTTTTATTCAGGACCTTATTAAGTTTCAGGCATGTGGTAGGCACTGGGAAAGGCATAGGTTCATTTAATTCTAGTAACAACCCTATGAGATAAATGTCATTAGCTCCATTTTACAGTTATAATAGATTTTCTATTATAAATATGAATATGTGGTCATTTTAGTGGAAAGTATAAAGAAAATTAAGGTCTCTCATAATCAGTCTTCCCTAATGTAAGTATTTTAGCATCAGTCTTTTGTGTTCCGGACATGGTTTATTTAGTTTACTAAATTGGGATTACATGAACAACATAAAAGATTGCATTCTGTTTTTTTTCTCATTTATATAGATATAGATTTATATCTCCCCATGACATTGAATATGCTTCAAAGGGTGACTCTTAATGGCTATAATAATCCACTATATGAATGTACTATAAATTAAACATTCCCTGTTATTAGATGTTTTGGTAATTCCATGGATTTAACTGTAATAAATACCACAATTGAACATCTTCATGCATATATCTTTTTACTCATCTTCAGTTACTTCAGGCTCTTTTTTTAGTTTCAATTTATCTAGAACTGTGAGCCAGCAATTGCATTAAGACCTTGTCTATTGTACACTGCCTCAGACCTTGTCAATTACCTGCACAACAGCCATTCCCTCCCCCATCCCCAAGCAATTTCTCCCCTCCCCAAGAGAGCTGGTTGTTAATATTTAATATTTATCAGCACATCACTGATCAATTGTGGACTAAGCAAGCAGAGAAGAATTATAGGACAAGTGAAAGGAGTTTGCATTTCAGAAAGGAGGGAATTATTTTAAGGACTCAGAACAAATAAAACCACTTGCAGCTGTTTAGAAAGTGATTATTTATTGGGAGCCGTGGTGGCTCAGGCCGGTTGCCCTGGCACTCGGGGAAACAAGGCTATATGTTCAAGACTCAACCTGGTCAACATTGATTGAAAAAAAGAAGAAAGTGATTATTTATTGGTTTGTTTGTTTGTTTGTTTTGAGACAGAGTCTCACTCTGTCCCCCAGGCTGGAGTGCAGTGGCACAGTCTTGGGTCACTGCAACCTCCGCCTCCTGGGTTCAAGTGATTCCCCTGCCTTAGCCTCCCGGGTAGCTTGGACTACAGGTGCGCACCACCAGGCCCAGCTAATTTTTAAATTTTTAGTAGAGACGGGGTTTTGCCATGTTGGCTAGACTGGTCTTGAATTTGTGACCTCAGGTGATCCACCCACCTCGGCCTCCCTAAGTGCTGGGATTACAAGCATGAGCCACCGTGCCCAGCTGAAAATGATTATTTATTCTTGCCTCTGAGCTAAACAAAGAAAAAAGAAAAAAAGAAAGTGATTATTTATTAATAATTCATATTTTCATCAAGCTTTTACTCCGTATCCCTTTAGCTACCATCCCATCTCTCTCCTCCCTTTCATAGCCCTCAAAATCCTCTGCACTCATGGTCTCCATTATCTCACCTTCCATCATTCCTTCTTCCATCCACTGCCTTCTGGTTTCCACCTTATCACTTAAGTGGAACTACTGTCACCAAGGCTACTGGTAGTTTCTCTGTGGCTAAATATCATGGCCATTTCTCAGCCTGCCCTTTGCTTATTGTTTCTGAAGCTTTAAGTACTTGACCACACACTTCCTTGAAACATGTTCTGCCTTGTCTTGCTCCAGGTTTTCTTTGTATATGTCTGGCTACGGTGATGTCCTTTGTGAACTCTTCTTTCTCTGCTGACTTCCTCTGGGCTCTGATCTGGCCCTCATCTCCCCTTGTAACCAGTCAACCAGTGGGTTCCTCTTGCCTGCTGCTCAGATAGAGACAATTTATCAAGACAGAGGAAATGCAATAGAGAAAGAGTTTAATACCCGTGGAGCCAGCTAAATGGGAGACCAGAGTTTTATTATTACTCAGATCAGCCTCTGAAAATTCAGAGGCTAGGATTTTTAAAAGATAATTTGACGGGTAGGGGGCAGGCAAGAGAATGAGAAGTGCGGGTTGATTGGGTCAGGGATGGAATCATAGGGAGTTGAAGCTGTCCTCTTGCTCTGTCAGTTCCTGGGTTGGTGCCCCAAGACCAGATGAGCCAGTTTAATGGTCTGGGTGGTACCAGCTGGTCCATCAGAATACGGAGTCTGAGAAGTATCTCAAACACCAATCTTAGGTTTTACAATACTGATATTATTCATAGGAGCAATAGGGGAGGATAGGAACCTTGAGGCCTCTGACCGCATGTCTCCTGGGCCCTAATTTCTAATCTTGTGGCTACTTTGTTAGTTTTGCAAAGGCAGTCTGGTCCCCAAGCAAGTGGCAGGGGTGGGGGTGGGGGGTTGTTTCAGGGAGGGGCTATTACCGTTTTTGTTTCAGCGTTACACTATAAATCCTTCGCAGTTCGTTTGGCCTATACCCAGGAATGAACAAGGGCAGTTTGTAGGTTAGAAGCAAGTTGGAGTCGGTTAGATCAGATTTCTTTCACTGTCATAATTTTCCTATGGCAGATTTTTCTCATTGTCATAATTTTTGCAAAGGTAGTTTCACCCTCATCTCCCCTCACTCGCTAAACACTTCAAAGGCTTCAGTTTCATCTAAATGCCCATTAATTTCAAATCATTTCTCAAGCCTAATCTCCTCCCCAGACCCCTGAATTCCATATGTGCAGCTACTTACTTATGGACATTGCTCGTGGCCCATCAAAATCCACAAGTCCCAAACTTAGACTCATCTCCCTCAGCTTCCTATGCCCTGATCCTCGTCTCACCCCTAACACGTTTTAGTTAAATGTTCTGTAAAAACTTCCCTTCTCAGTATCTCCCAGATCCACCTAGTTCTGCCCTCTGCACCTCTTTTGGCTCCTGTGCTGCTATCCTGGACAGCTCAAATGGCCTTCTCACTGGTCCTCCAGTCTCCAGGCATGTTTCCTCAATGCATCCTCTACACTGCAAATAGTGTCGTTTCTATACCGCCAAGGGGATCATGTTATTTTCTGTGTTAAACTCCTTAATGGTTCCTTGTTCTCCTCTGGATGAATTCCAGATTTTTTACCTAGCTTGTGAGGCCTTTCATGAACTCATGCCTGCCTCCCTGCAGCTTCATCACTTGCAACTCCCCCATTGCTTGCTTCAGTCTTATCAACTTATTGCCATTATTTCAATGATGTAAGAGGCTCAGATAGCAAAAAGGTTGTTTGGCAGTGAGACACAGACGGACAAGTACTTCAATGCAAAAGACTGGAAACACCAAAATAGACCCAACATACATAAGTATATGGTAAGAATGGTGAAACTTCAAGATAGTGGGAAAAGGGTGGATGGATTATTTGATAGTACTAGGCTAATTGGTTATGAATATGGGAAAATAAGGCAATGGATTATTAGATATATTTTTTTTTTTTTTTTTTTTTTTTTGACAGAGTCTCGCTCTGTCACCCAGGTTGGAGTGCATTGGTGTAATTTTGGCCCATCACAATCTCCACCTTCTGGGTTCAAGCGATTCTCATGGCTCAGCCTCCCAAGTAGCTGGGACTACAGGCATGCACCACCACATCTGGCTAATTTTTTATGTTTTTGGTAGAGACGGAGTTTCGCCATGTTGGTCAGGCTGATCTTGAACTCCTGACCTCAGGTGATCCACCTGCCTTGGCCTCCCAAAGTGCTAGTATTACAGGCATGAGTCGCCGCACCTAGCCTGGGTTATTATATAGATATATGCAGATATCTTACTAGATTGAAAGGAAAAGATAAAGACCACAATAGAGAAGTATTTTGAAGCAATACGATTGGTCAATAAATATTCAACTCTCTTGCCAATCAAAGATATGTGCATTAGGCTGGGCAGGGTGGCTCACGTCTGTAATCCCCTCACTTTGGGAGGCCAAGGTGGGCAGATCATTTGAGGCCAGGAGTTCGAAACCAGCCTGACCACCATGGTGAACTCCCCATCTCTACTAAAAATACAAAAAAAAAAAGAAAAAGAAATAGCTGGGTGTGGTGGCACATGCCTGTAGTCCTAGGTACTCAGGGCTGAGGCAGGAGAATTGCTTGAACCCGGGACATGGAGGTTGCAGTAAGCTGAGATAATGCTATTGTACTCCAGTCTGGGCAACAAAGCTAGGCTCTGTCTCAAAAAAAAAAAGAAAGAAAGAAAGAAAGAAAAATGCACATTAATATGAGAAATCACTTTGTCAGCCTGTAAAATTGTCAAAGTTTACAAAGAATGATAGCACTCAGTGTTCTGAAAGGAAATGGGCAAATTTATATGCCACTTGTAGTCATATAAATTCTTTTGGTTTTTTAGAGACAGGATCTTACTCTGTCATCAAGGATAGAATACAGTGGTTTGATCATAGCTCACTACAGCTCCTGGACTCAATAGATCCTCCCACCTCAACTGCCTCAGTAGCTAGGACTACAGGCACACACCACCATGCCTGGCTATTTTTTATTTTTTAGTTGAGATGGGATCTCGCTATATTGCCCAAGCTGCTCTCAAAACTCCCGGCCTGAAGCAATCCTGCTGCCTGAGCCTCCCAAAGTGCTGGGATTACAGGAGCGAGCCACTGCACCCAGCCAGCCTGAGTATAAATTCTTAAACACTCATATTCAACTTGGCAGAACCTATCAGAAGCTTAAAAACTACATATTCCCTTTCATCCATCAATTCTACTTTGAGTGTTTTATTCTAAGGATATTAGCATGGCTGGTACTATAGGAGAAGGAAGACTTTCCTACGCGCTGAAGGCTCAGTAACTGAGTCTATGAACACTGACAACAGACAGATCAATAGGAAGAAAAAAGGTATATTAATTTATTATATGCACAGGGCATCACAGAAAAGAAAAGTGAATACCCAAAACCCAATAAGATTTAGGAGCTTATATACACTCTGTGAAGAGGGTGGAGAGGGTACATAATAAGCTCTATGAAGAAGGTATATAAGCTCCTAAATCTTACTGGATTTTGGGTATTCACAGTGGAGTTTGATGGGCCAGGGGTGGGGGAATGTAGACAATTTAGGGGAGATTAAATGATTTGGGGGAGAGATGAATGAGCCCTCAGAAAAGTAGGTGTAACAAAGTCTGTCTAGGTCCTCTGCTGTGATAGGAGTAAATCTTCTCTGGTTAATGAAATTCCTGGGGAGGGGATTAATGACAGCTGCGTTCCTTTTGAAGGATCTGTCATTAGGCAGAAAAGGGAAGCCCAGGGAAAGCCTCTGCCTGTGTCTTCTATCCCCCAAGTGCCCTCAGTTTGAAGTAATCAGCATGCCGAACAGAGTTGCATATTTTTGGGTGGCATTTCCTGAACTCCCTCAGTATAAAGGTATGTTTACAATGTTCATTATTTAGTAAGGAAGAAATGGAAACAGAGTTAGTGTCCCGCCATAGGGGACCCATTATGGTGAATCCATACAAATGGAATAATATGTAGTCATTTACAGTAAAATTTTAAAATACAAATATTTGTTGATAAGGGGAATATTTCACAATATAATGTTAAATTAACAAGCTACAAACCAAAATGGTTATATCGTATTATAGTGTAATGCTGTGTGTATGTATTTGTGTGTATGTGTGTAAAACTGAAAGAGTAAAAACCATGTTAGAAGTATATCCCTGGAACAAAAATGATCTTCGCCGGCATTAAGAAGAAGGCAGAAAGGGCAGACTTGATAGCTTATCTCAAGAAAACCACTAACAAGTACTAATTGGCCATTGCTTATTTATTACAAAACAGAAATGTCTTATGACTTTTTTATGTGTACCATAATTTAATAAATCTCATATACCAGAACTTAGATCATGAGTGACTGACGAATATTTTTGTTGGGCAGTCCTGATTTAACTAAGACTGGCTGTGGTTAAATGAGTATGTTCAGTTTTTTGAATTTGAATAGTAATTCCAATCCAGTAAATGCTATCACTATTCCCCTTTTAAAATATGATTGTAATTCACTAGTAATGGTCAACTTTTCATAAAGATGGTGAATGTCATCTTAAAATCTGTTGCTGATTGGTTTTACATATAGATTTATATAACTGGTTATGTGAATATGTTTAAATATTGGGGAAATTCCTTCATTGTCTCAGAACCAAGCAAGACTCACTTGTGTTTTGTATTCATTTGCATCTTAAAGGCAAGGGCTGAAGATAAAGTAGCAATGTGTACTTTATATTTTTGGTCTTAACTATGCCAATCTAATTAGAATTCCCTGTATCTAAAATGGTTCTTTTTACTTATCGAAAGGCATTTTAATGTGATTTATATGTAATATCAAATAAAGAACAATTAACACTTCTCAAAACAAAAACAATGGTTGTCATTGGTGAGGCTAAAGGAAAAATTTAATTTTTTTCCCAAAGCTTTCTTCTCCCATTGAGATATTTTAAAGCAAATCCAGGGCATTATATCATTTCATTCTAGAATTTTTTTTTTTTTTTTTTTTTTTTTTTTTTTTT
>NW_016810828.1:1460454-1490329 GCF_001698545.2 Rhinopithecus bieti
TTGAGAAGGAGTCTCGCTCTGTCACCCAGGCTAGAGTGCAGTAGCATGATTTCAGCTCACTGCAACCTCCGCCTCCCCGGTTCAAGTGATTCTCCTACCTCAGTCCCTGAGTAGCTGGGACTACAGGCATGTGCTGCCACATCTGCCTAATTTTTGTTTTTTTAGTAGAGACTGGGTTTCACCATATTGGTCAGGCTGGTCTTGAACTCCTGACCTCGTGATCCACCCACCTCAGCCTCCCAAAGTGCTGAGATTACAGGTGTGAGCCACAGCGCCCAGCTGGCTAGAAGATTTTTTCAATAAGTTTTTAGGAGGAGAAACTCAAGGAGTAGTATCATGTAGATTTCCATGTGTTAGTAATTGATTTAGAGTTATTGATTGATTGACACAGGGTTTATTTGCATATGAACTTGCCTACATCTTGCAAATACTATATTGCTTCCCTGGTAGAATCCCTACAAGTTGGAAATCACTATCTTAAGTTATGAAGTATCCCTTGGGAGAGGTTGTGAATAATTTTCAACCACTTATACCTCATGCTGAATAAATTACAGATTTTTCTAAGGGGAGGTATTTTTTAAATTAACTCAGTTCATTAAGGTATAATTTACATCAGCAAAATGCACAGATCTAAAGCTGACAAGCTTTGACAAATGTATACACCTGTGTAATCAACACCCAATCATGATATAGAACATTTCCTTCACCTCAGAAAGTTCCCTGGAGCCCTTTTCCAATAATCTTCTGCCCCTCCATACTCCAGCAGAGCCAGAGGCCCATCTCTATTCTGATTCTTATCACCATATGTAGGTTTTGCCTGTTTTTGAGGATAGGTTTTTGATCTAGAGCAGCAGTTCTCCAAGGGTGGTCCTTGTACCAGCAGTCTCAACATTACCTAGGAACTTTCAAGAAATACAAATTTTGGGGCCTCAGCTGCAGTCAGAAACTCAAAACGAAGTCCAGATGTATTTTTACAAACCTTCCAGGTGATTCTGATACATGTTCATGTTTGAGAACCTCTGATGTAGAGGAATGTAAGAACTAACTATTCTTGGGTAGGACAATGCTGGTTGTGTGTTGTGGAGTGGGTGGGAGGGAGCTAGCAGGGGGCCTTAAAGACACATAGCTTAGGTAACACCAAAAGGAAGAAGGAAAGATCAAGCATTTGTTTCAGAATTTTTACATTTTTGGCTTGCAAAGTAATAATTGAGTTTTGCAGGCTCTTCTTTAAAATTTCAAAGGTCAAGATGAAAGTCAACAATTTCTCAGAATAAAAGCGTCAACTTTCATACGAGTTCTAAACTCTGTGGAAACACTGGTTATCAGAAGCTCTGACTGGCAGGCAAATGTGCCCTTTTAAATTGAAAAATGAGTGAAATAAATGTGCTTATGAATAAACATTTGTTTGATAGACGAAATCTGGTATAAAATCTTCTTTTCCTGGAAAGAAAAATAATAGATGTATCTCTTGATGTTGAAATGGTTGAAACCCAGGTCTTAAATCTGTGTTCACAAACCACAATTTCTATCTACAGAATAATCGAGAAGCAATGTTAAGACTGTTAGTACACTTACGAAATGTAAGTTTCCGTAGAGAGAAGAGGATCCAGGTATATAGCCAGCTGTTTTCCATAGCTCCCTTGTGAGGTTCAAGATGGGAAGATTAGTGAAAGGAACTAATTCAAGTTGCACCTGGATATGAGTGGTGTTTCTGGCATGCACTTTGTTGTGTTAACGCATAGCACTGTTGTGCTGGAGCTTCCGAATCACACCAGCTCAGAAGTGTGTTTCCTGTCTTGAATGTTTGCAGGAAATCCAGAAACATATGGTATATGTACCTAGACTCTCAGCAGCATTATTGCGGTTTTCCTGAGCCACATTCTAGCCTGTATCGTTTTGAAAATTAATTATGAAGGAGAAGATCTCATGAGTCTGGTGGGATCTGAGTTTAGCCTGAAGTCCCTCCTTCTCTACTTCCAAAACAGTTTCCCTGTGTTCCTTAGATAGATTTATGTGAGACTGAAAGTATTAATCAGTCCTTTCATAGTGTTTGCTGAAAAGCCTTCCAGTAGATCCTGGTAAGAAAACAGTGGGGCATCCAGCGTGAGTCACGGGCAGCTGAGGAAGGTGGAAAGTCCAAGCCTTTTGCCTTTGAGATACCAGCTGGAAGGTGGTCCAGCCTGACATAACTGAGGTGGATGACTTTGGTTCATTCTTCACCTACATGATTCTCCCCTACTCACCCTGCGGAGGGTACATCTGAATTTGTGGCAAGGGTTTCAGATGACTGCCTGTCCTGACTGGCCATATAGGTGAAATAAGCACTTGATCTCCTAGGCTCCTTGACTCAGAGAGCCAAGGTAGTTTTGGTCAAAATGTGTCACTCTGTGCTGTCTTCCTGAAGTACAGCCACACACTTCTTCATTCAAAATCTCTCTCATTTGAAAGGATATGTATAGCAATAAGTGTCTTTAAGAAAGTGCTGACGGGGTGCGGTGGGTCATACCTGTAATCCCAGGACTTTGGGAAGCCGAGGCGGACAGATCACGAGGTCAAGAGATCAAGACCATCCTGGCCAACATGGTGAAACCCCGCCTCTACTAAAAATACAAAAATTAGCTGGGCATGGTGGCAGGAGAATCGCTTGAACCCAGGAGGCGGAGGTTACAGTGAGCAAAGATCATGCCACTGCACTCCATCCAGCCTGGCGACAGAATGAGACTCCGTCTCAAAAAAAAAAGAAAGTGCTACCAAACTACAAGCTGTGAGGCCAGTCAGGGTGGCTTAAAGCACAAGTCGTATTTTTTTATTTTCAGCATTTCTCAGTCTATCTTCTTTTAAGCAATATGCTTCTTAGGTAACTTGACTGCATACGGACTAAAGGAAAACAATCTGTAAAATTAGAAGAGGAAATTTGAATTTGAATTTTTTTTTAAATTGTGACATTACCTTGATGCAGCAGTTCCACTTCTAGAGGTTTATTCTAAAGAAATAAGATAGGTACAAAAATGTGCATGTGAGACTGTTCATTGAAGCATTGTTTATAATCGTGAAAAATTGGAATCAATGTAAATATCTGTCTAATGATTAAATAATGTGTGCTACCAAAGATTGAAGTAGATTATAGTATTAACATGGAAAGAAGTGTAATATTAAAAAAAAAAAAGAAAAGACTTCTGGTTTCTGGCCCAGCATGTCAGGAGCTTAGAAGTTACTGCTCCATCATAATAAGTAAAAAACTAAACAACTGACACATCCACAGCTCTTCTTAGATCCATCAGCAAAGTGAGGTCACAGGGCAAACTGCTGTCCCTAGAATTGGAGACACAGGTGAAAACAGATAATCACACGTTACCTAAGCAGAACAATCGGAAGAAACCAATGCCAGGGTAGGAAAACCTAAACTGTAATTGATGAATTGCTGGAAGCTCAGGGTGGACAAGTTTGTGAGTTAAAACTCCAGGGGACCCAGTCATCAAGGAGCTCCCATGCTTTTGAAAGTTTTACCTCCAGGAGCTCTATCAGGTCCTTACAGAAAATATGAGAGAAAAATCTCGTACTTTCAACAAAGAGAGAGGAAAAATAACCATTTTGAAATACCCCAGAATATTCTGTTCTTAACAAGGCCTGTGGTCAGGAACGAAATATTTTTTCAGAGCCTAACCTACTGCGGGGAGGGAAATTCCCAACTCCAGCTCCCTGTAGCCATCCTCTCTCACCTAGATGGGAGGGAAAAAAATGAGAAGCACTGATGAAGTTCACAGTCCTGGGGCACAGGCTCACAAAAGACCGAGACCTAGTCACAGGACTCTAGAACACTTCCTCTCCCCTCCACACCTTCCCACCACATTCCCAGAGGCCTGTTTACCATAGTTGCTTTTGCTCAGAACGTCATGTCCACTTTTCAACAAAAATTACAAGGCATTCTAAAAGACAAAAGATACAGTTTGAAGAGACTGAAAACAAGCATCAGAACTAGACTCAGATATGGCAAGGATGTTGAATTTATCAGACCAGAAATTTAAAAATGCTACGGTGACTATGCTCAGGGCATTAATGGGAGAATTGGATGACATACAAGAACAGATGGGTAATAGAAACAGAGAGGTGGCAATTCTAAGAAAGAATCAAAAAGAAATATGAGAAATCAAGAGCACTATAACAGAAATGAAGAATTCCTTTGATGGGCTCATCAGTAGACTGGACACAGCTGAGGAGATAATCTCTGGTTGAAGATATGGCAATAGAAACTTCTAAAAACTGAAAAACAAAGAGAAATAAAAGACAAAAAACGAGAATAGAATATCCAAGAACTATGGGATACTAAAAAATTATAACATACACATAATGGAAGTATCAGAAGGAGAAAGAAGAAAGGAACAGAAGCAATATTTGAAACCATAATGACTTAAGAACTTCCTCAAATTAACATCAGACAACCAACCACATATCCAGGGAACTCAGAGAACACCAAGTAGGATAAATACCCAAAAAACTATACTCTGGCATATCATTAAAAAACACAAAACAATTAAAGATAAATTTAAAATCTTGAAAGAATCTAGAGAAAAAAACCTACCTTATCTACAGAGGAGCAAAAGTAAGAATTATTTGCAATTTCTCCTCTGAAACCATGCAAGAAAGAGAGAGTGTAAGGCCGGGCGTGGTGGCTCAAGCCTTTAATCCCAGCACTTTGGGAGGCTGAGGTGGGCAGATCACCTGGGGCAAGAGTTCGAGACCAGCCTGGCCAACATGGTGAAACCCCATCTCTACTAAAAATACAAAAAAAATACCAGGGTGTGGTGGTGCGTGCCTGTAGTCCCAACTACTCAGGAGACTGATGCCGGAGAATTGCTGGAACCCGGGAGGTGGAGGTTGCAGTGAGCTGAGATCACGCCCCTGTACTCCAGCCTAGGAGACAGAGCGAGACTCCATCTCCAAAAAAAAAAAAAAGGGTAGTAAAATATTTAAAGTGTTAAGAGGAAGAAAACCCCACCAACCTAAAATTGTATGCCCTAAGAAATTGTCCTTCAAAAGTGAAAGAGAAATAAAGACTTTCTCAAACAAAAAATGAGAGAATTTGTTGCCAGTAGACCTGTCTTGCAAGAAATGTTAAAAGAAGTTCTTTAGGAAGCAGGGAAATTATATAGGTCAGAAACTCAGACCTATGTAAATAAAGGAAGAACATCAGAGAATAAATAAGTGAAGGTAAAGTAAAAACTTATTTTTTTCTATTCTTAGTGATCAGAGAGATAATAGCAGCAATTCAATAATGAACTGAATGACACCAATGATACGGGGACAGGTGGGAGGAATTAGGCATATTTTGTTATTATAAGGTACTTGCACTACCTGTGAAGTGTAGTATAGTGTTATTTGAAAGTGAAGTTGGACTTGTAAATGTATGTTGCAACCACCAGGGCAACAACTAAAAAAGATAAAAAATTAAAAAAAAAAAAAACAGGTATAATTGATATGCTAAGAAAGGAAAGAAAATGGAATTATATATAATGCTCAATTAAAACCATAAAAGACTTAAAAAACATGGAAGACAAAAATAGAAACAGAAAATAGGGTAACAGATAGAAAACAATAACAATTATAGTGGTTATTCAATTATATCAATGATCACTTTAAATATCAGTGGTCTAGATACACTGATTAAAAGACAGGTATTATAACAGTGTGTTAAAAAACAAGACCCAACTATATGTTGTCTATAAGAAACCCACTGTAAGTATAAAGACACATACAGATAAAAAGTAAAGGGGGTTTGGCACAGTGGCTCACACCTGTAATCCCAGCACTTTGGGAGGCCAAGTGGATCACGAGGTCAGGAGATCGAGACCATTCTGGCTAACATGGTGAAATCCCGTCTCTACTAAAAAAAAAAAAAGTACAAAAAATTAGCCAAGCATGGTGGTGGGCACCTGTAGTCCCAGCTACTCAGGAGGCTGAGGCAGGAGAATGGTGTGAACCCAGGAGGCAGAGCTTGCAGTGAGCCAAGATCACGCCACTGCACTCCAGCCTGGGCGACAGAGCAAGACTCTTTCTCAAAAAAAAAAAAAAAAAAAAAAGTAAACGGATGGAGAAAGATAGACCATGCTAACACTAATCAAAATAAAGTGGGAGTAGCTATACTAGTTTTAGACAGAGCAGACTTTGGATCAAGAAAAGTTATCAGGGATAAAGAGAAGAATTATGTAATGGTAAAAAGGGCAATAGTCTAAGAAGACATAACCATCTTTAATGTATATGTGCCTAACAACGGATGCCAAAATACATGAGGAAAAACTGATAGAACCGCAAGGAGAAATAGATGAATCCACTGTTGTAGTTGGAGATTTAAATACCCTTCTGTCAGAAATGGACAGATCTGGCAGGCAGATCAGCAATCACATAGTTGAACTTGACAGCCCCATTAGTTAAGTAGATATAATTGACATATTTAGACCACTTCATCCAACAACAGCTGATTACACATTCTTCTCAGGCTCACATGGAACATTTGCTACAATCGACCACATCCTGGGCCATAAAACACAAATTAACAAATTTTAAAGAGTAGGAATATGACATCTGCTCTCAGACCACAGTGGAATTAAGGTAGAAAACAATAACCGAACGATAGCTGGAAAATCCCAAAGTCCTTGGAGATTAGACAACACATTTTTAAATAATGCGTGAGTCAAAGAAGATATCTCAAGAGAATTTTAAAATATTTTTAACCACATGAGAATGAAAATACTTTTCAAAAGTTGTGAGAAGCAGTGCTTAGAGGCAAACTTATAGCAGTGAATACATATATTAGAAAAAAAGAAAAATCTAAAATCAGTAATCTTAGCCTCCACTTTAGAAAACTCAAAAAAGAAGAGCAAGTTATATCTAAATTAAACAGAAGAAAAGAAATACAGTATTCATTGCCTAACAGCAGGGATACATTCTGAGAAATGCATTGTAGGTGATTTTGTCATTGTGTGAACATCATAGAGTGCACTTACACAAACCTAGACGGTATAGCCTGCTATGCACCTAGGCAATGGTACAGCCTATTGTTCCTTGGCTACAAACCTGTACAGTGTGTTACTGTACTGAATACTATAGGCAGTTGTAACACAATGGTAGGTATTTGTGTATCTAAACAGAAAATGTACAGTAAAAATATAGTATAAAAGGTAAAACAAACAACAAAAATGAGCCAGGCACAGTAACTCATGCCTGTGATCCCAGCACTTTGGGAAGCCAAGAGGGGAGGATCATTTGAGCCCAAGAGTTTGAGACCAGCCTGGGCAACATAAGGAGATCCCGTCTTTCCAATGGGGGAAAAAATATCTAGGCAGGGTGGCATATGCTCTTGGTCTCAGCTACACAGGAGGATTGCTTGAGAGTCCAAGAGTTCAGGGCTGCAGTAAGCCACGATCATGTCACTGCATTCCAGCCTGGGCAACAGAGTGAGATTTTATCTCAGATCTCCCCACCCCCAAAACAAAAACCAAACAAATGCGAAAAAAAAAAAAAGATGAAAATGATACATCTCTATAGGGCACTTACCATGCATGGCGCTTGCAGCACTGGACGTTGCCATGGGTGAGTCAGTGAATGAATGGTCAGTGAATGTGAAGGCCTAGGACATTACTGTATACTACTGCAGACTTTATAAACGCTGTACACTTAGACTACACTAAATTTATGAAAATATTTTTTCATCAATAATAAATTAGCTTTAGTTTACTGTAACTTTTTTACTTTATAATTTTAATTTTAAAACTTGACTTTTTTGTAATAACAGAGCTTAAAACAAAACACATTGTACAATTGTACAAACATATTTTCTTTATATCCTTATTCTATAAGATTTTATTTTTTAAATTTATGATTATTATGATTATTATTATTTGCTGGGTGTGCTGGCTCATGCCTGCAACCCCAGCACTTTGGGAGGCCTGAGGCAGGAGGAGCTCTTGAGGCCAGGAGTTAAAGAACAACCTGGGCAACATAGTAAGACCCCATGTCTACAAAAAGAAAAAATTTTTTTTGAGGCAAAGTCTCGCTCCATCACTGAGGCAACCTCAGCTCATTGCAACCTCTGCCTCCTGGGTTCAAGCTATTCTCCTGCCTCAGCTTCCTGAGTAAGTGAGATTACAGGCGTGCACCACCACGCCCGGATAATTTTTTTTTGTATTTTTAGTATAAAAAGTTATTTTAGGGTTTCACCATGTTGGCCAGGCTGGTCTTTGACTCTTGACCTTAAGTGATCCATCTGCTTTGGCCTCCCAAAGTGTTGGGATTACAAGTGTGAGCCACTGCGCCTGGCCAAAAAGAATTTTTTTAATTAGTTGGACACAGTTGCATGTGCCTATAGTCCCAGCTACTCAGGAAACTGGGGCAAGAGGATCACTTGAGCCCAGGAGTTCAAGGTTACAGTGAGCCATGATCATGCCACTGCACTCCAACCTGAGTGACAGAGCAAGACCATGTCTCAAAAAATTTTTTTTTTCACTTTTTAAACTTTATTGTTAAAAACTAAGACACAAACATGCACATTAGCCTAGGCTTACACAGGGTTAGGATCACCATCATCACTGTTTGACACCTTCACATCGTGTCCCAGTAGAAAGTCTTCAGGGGCAGTAACACACATGGAGCTGTCATCTCCTATTATAACAATGCCTTCTCTGGAATATCTCTTGAAGGACCTGCCTGAGGCTGTTTTAGTTAACTTTTTAAAAATAAGTAGTAGTACACTCTAAAATAATGACTAAAGTATAGAATAGTAAATATGTAAACCAGTATCATAGTCATTTAGTATCATTATTATTTTGTACTGTACATAATTTTATGTGCTATGCTTTTATACAGTTGGCAGTGCAATAGGTTTGTTTACACTAGCATCACCACAAACACATAAATAATACATTGCTCTATGGTTTTACAATGGCTACATCATTAGGTGTTAAAAATTTTTCAGCTCCATTATAATCTTACGAGACTACCCTCATATATTCAGTTCCTCCTTGACCAAAATGTCATTATGTGGCACATGACTGTAATAAAAATTAGAGTAGAAATCAGTAAAATTACGAACATAAAATCAATAAAATCAATGGAACAAAAAGTTGGTTTTTTGAAACCATAACCATTTTGAAACTGATAAGCCTCTAGCCAGACTATGACAGAAGATGCAAATTACTAATATTGAAAATGAAACCCCAAAGCAAGCTGTAAAACCTAGAAATATTATTCTAACCTTCTCCCACCTTTCTGTGTAGCACCTAGTCAGAAAGAAATAACTTGACCTACCTTGTTTGGCAATAGGTCATAAGACGTATATTCCAGAGGAGTTCTGCCTATATTTCGGAGAAAAGAATGCTACACAGAGAGACCAACAGAAAGCTCAACAAACAAACCTTGCTAGGTTTCCCGGCCCCCTTAGTATATTACCATTCGATCACACACCTTTTGTCCCATCGCATTTCTACACAGCTGTCCATTCTTCCTTGAATCTAAACATAAAAATCAGCTTTCCCTGGTTCTTTGGGTATTTATTTCTGAAGGCTCATAGGTCACATAGAACTTTGATTAAACAATTGGTTGTGCTTTTTTAAAAAAAATCAGAGGGGACATCATTAGAGATCCTATGGACATTAAGAGGAAAGTGAAGGAGTATTATGAACAACTCTATGCCCACAAATCTGATAACCTAGAGTAAATCATCCATTACGGAGAAGAAATGGACAATCTGAACAGGCCTATAGCTATTAAATAAATAAACTGAATCAGTAACTAATTACCTTCCAAAGAAAGCACCAAGCCCAGAGGGTTCACTAGTGGATTCTGCCAAACATTTAAGGCAGAAATTATGCCAATTCTCTACAATCTTTTCCAGAAGTTAGCAAAATAAATACTTTCTAAACCTTTCTATGAGGCTAGTATTGCCCTGACACCAAAACCAAAGACATTACAAAAAAAACTACAGACCAGGCCAGGCGTGGTGGCTCACACCTGTAATCCCAGCACTTTGGGACGCTGAGGCAGGCAAGTCACGAGATGGAGACCATCGTGGCTAACACGGTGCAACCCTGTCTCTACTAAAAATACAAAAAACTAGCCGGGCGTGATGGCAGGCGCCAGTAGTCCCAGCTACTTGGGAGAGCTGAGGCAGAGAAATGGCGTGAACCCGGGAGGTGGAGCTTGCAGTGAGTTGAGATCGCGCCACTGCACTCCAGCCTGGACGACAGAGGAGACTCCGTCTCAACAACAAACAAACAAAAAGGCAAACTACAGACCAATGTATCTCATGAACATAGATGCAAATATCTTCAACAGAATATTAGCAGATAAAATTCAACAATGTACACAAAGATGTGTACACCAAAACCAAGTGGTATTTATCCCAGGTGTGCAAGGCTAGTCTTCAAAATTAATATGGTCCATCACATCAAGAGGCTATGGAAGAAAAATCACATAATTATATTGATAGATGCAGAAAAAGCATTTGACAAAATCCAACACCCATTCATGATAAAACTCCTAACAAACCAGGAATAGAGGGGAACTTCTTCAACTCAATAGAGAACATCTAAAACAAAACAAAACAAAAAACTACAGCTAAAATCATGATTAAGGGTGAGAAATTTGAGGCTTTCTTGCTAAGATCAGAAACAAGGCAAGATGTCTCTTTTCACCACTGCTTTTCAGCATTTTACTGGAAATCCTAGCTCATACAATAAAATAAGAAAAGAAAATATAGGTTGCAAAGGAACAACTGAAACTGTCTTTGTCTGCAGATAACATGATTGTCTATATAGAAAATCTGAAAGAATCAACAAAAAAACTAGAACTAATAAGGAGTTATAGTAACAAACCTGCACGTTCTGCACATGTATTCCAGAACTTAAAGTATATTTTTTTTAAAAAAAAGCAATTATAGCAGGATTGCAGGATACAAGGTTAATGTACAAAAGTTAATCACTTTCCTGTGGACCAGCAATTAAATAGTGAAATTTTAAATTAAAAACACATTACCAGTTGGGTGCAATGGCTGATGCCTATAATCCCAAGACTTTGGGAGGCCAAGGTGGGAGGATCACTTAAACCCAGGAGGTTGAGGCTGCACTGCACAAAGAGCTGTGATCACACCACTGCACTCTAGCCTGGGCGACAGAGTGAGACCCTATCTCAAAAAAACAAAAAAGCCAAAAACATGTTATCGTTTATATTAGCACCCCAAGAAAAAATGAAATTCTTAGGTATAAATCTAACAAATTATGTCCAAGATCTATATATCTAGATGAAGAAAACTGTAAAACATTGATGAAATATATCAAAGAAGAACTAAATAAATGGAGAAATAGCCTATGTTCATGGATTGTGAAATGTCAGTTTTTCCCAACTTGATCCATAGATTGACACATCCCAATAAAAATCCCAGCAAGTTACTTTTACGGGTATTAACCCATTTACGCCTCGTGTTCCATTGTTGGAATGCTAAGCTTGTGGGAGTTATTTATATCCTACTGCTCCAGGTCGTTGCCAAGGTCTGATTTTTCACACACAAAAAATTTGCAACCTCTGGCATAAACGGGTTAACAAACAAAGTCTGTAGTTTATGTGGAGAGGTAATAGATCCAGAATAACCAACTAAATATTGAAGGAGAAGAACAAAGTCAAAGGGCTGAACCTGTTGGGCTTGAAGACGTCTATAAAGCTACAGCAGTCAAGATAGTGTGTTATTGGTGAAAGAGCTGAGAAATATCAAGGGATCAGAGTAGAAAGCCCGGAAATAGAACCACATAAATACAGTTGATTGATCTTTGACTAAGGAGAAAAGGCAATATAATGAAGCAAAGATAGTCTCTTTTACACAACTGCTGGAACAATTGGACATCCACATACAAAAACCATCACCTAGACACAGACCTTACACCCTTCACAAAAATTAACTTGAGAGGGACCATAGACCTAAATGTAAAACCCAAAACTATAAGACTGCTAGAAGTTATCATAGGAGAAAACCTAAATGACCTTGGGTATGGCAATGACTTCTTAGACTAAAGGCATGATGCATGAAAGAAATAGTTGATAAGCTGGGATTCATTACAAGTTAAAACTTCTGTTCTGTAAAAGACAATGTCTAGAGAATAAGATGGGTCACAGACTTGGGAAAATATTTGCAATCCAAAACACAAACCAACAAATACTAGCAAGGATGTGGAGCAACAGGAGCACTCATTCATTGCTGGCAGGAAAGCAAAATGGTACAGCCATTTTGCTGCAGTTCTTACAAAACTAAACATACTCTTCCCATACAATCCAGTAGTCATGCTCTTTGGTATTTACCCAAATGAACCAGAAACTAATGTTCACACAAAAACCTGTAAATGGATGTGTATAGCAGCTTTATTCATAGTTGCCAAAACTCGGAAGCAACCAAGATGTACTTCAGTAGGTGAATAGATAAACTGTGATACTTCCAGACAATGGAATAGTATTCAGTGCTAAAAAGAAAGAGCTCTCAAGCCATAAGAAGACATGGGGGAGCTTTCATTGCGTATTACTAAGTTGTAGAAGCCAATCTGAAAAGGCTACATACTATGATGCCAACTATGTGAATTCTGGAAAAGGCAAACTATAGAGACAGCAAAAGGATCAACTGTTGCAATCTTTAGGGAGGAGGAAGGTATAAATAAGCAGAGCACAGAGGACTTTGGGGCAGTGAAACTATTCTGTATGGTACAATAATGGTGGACACGTGTCATTGTGCATTTGTCAAAGCCCACAGAATGTACAACACCAAGGTAAATTATGGACTTTGGGTGATAATGAGGTATCAGTGGAGTTTCATCAGTTGTCACAAATGGACCGCTGGTGCAGAATGCTAATAGTGGGAGAAGTTGTGTGCGTGGAAGGGTCGGGGGTATAGGGAGCTCTCTGTACTATCTGCTCAGCTTTGATGTGAACCTAAAAAATAGTTTATCAACTTTTTTAAAGCAGGGTACTCAGTAATACATATGATATAAATCCCATTTATGTTTAAAAAACAGAAATATGTATGTATTTATATATGTGTGTGTATATATATATTTGTATATATAGGGTGTGTGAGTGTGTGCATGTGTGTGTGTGTAACTTTTGTATTTACCAAACTGATAACGTTGTTGCCGTTGGTGTTGAGGTTGTGAGCAGGGTGGTGGGGGGAAGGTACCCTCTGCTGTGCTCTGTAAAATTTAGCCTTTGTCAGAGTTCCTATTCACTTATCAAAATATGGCAAAAGGGAGCTTGCTGCTAGGTATGTATCTCCAGACACTCCTTTCAAGGAGACATCAGAAGGTAACATTGTTTGGCAGCTTAAAAATGCAAAGTTGTAGCACTTTCTGTCGCATTTATTCACGCAACAATTATTTTTGAGTGCCTCTTCTATTCCAGGCATTCTGCCAGGCCTTGGAGTTGCCAGGGTGACCAAGAAACAGCCCCTGTGATCACAGTTGAGGGTGCGGTGGGCGGCAGGGGAGAGTTGTGTTTTAAGTCTGTTTTCTCACAGGCTGAAAAAGTTCCGCACAGTTTGGAAAAGCTGACTGTGATTCCTTCTCCTCAGAGAAGCCCTGTGGAGACCCGCCTTCGTTCCCACACACCATCCTGCAGGGCCGCACCGGCTTGGAGATGGGGGATGAACTGCTGTACGTGTGCGCCCCAGGCCACATCACGGGCCACCGGGAGACCGCCTTCACCTTGCTATGTAACAGCTGTGGGGAGTGGTATGGCCTGGTGCAGGCCTGCGGGAAAGGTAAGCAGCCCAGGGATGGGCCACCTTCACGTACCCACGCAGTGCTGGCAGAGAGCTCCACGGCTGCTGGCTGCATGTGGTGGGCTCTTCTCCACCAAGGTGCCTTTGAAAAGAGGCTTTCAGACTTTTCTGCTGAGCTCTGGACCTAGCAACATCTCCACTTGGGGATTCCTGTAGCATTTCAAATGTGCAACTGAGCTCTTCATCTTCCATGCTGGGAGCAAAGGGTTAACAAGTTAAAATCCCCACCGCTTCTCTAAGTACACAGTTGACCTTGAGTTAACTTTCTAGTGTATTTCCCTGGAAACCTGGTCAAGATGGAACATCAGCTGTGGTACAAAGCAGCATTTTTCTGGTGAAAATGACCCGCAGTTGGTAAACTGGGCTGGGAAGACTATAATGAATACATATTAGGAAGCCCAGCTCTGTGCTGCTCTGAGGGTGGTGATTCCTGTATCTGAGCATGGCCTTTGTGGGGACCCTGAGAACTATTCTGTGGGTTATTGCAAGACATTCGAACTCTTATCGGGCATGGGACTTCCAAGCATCATCGATCCACACCACACATATGAGTTCGGATCCACCTGAGCAATCTTGGGAGGAAGGCCGGGGTGGTGAGGGGGGGAGCAAGGAGACGAACTCCAGGACAGCTGTATGGAACTGCTGCAAGGGCTCTTCCCACGGATGAAACTTGCTTGCTGTTTCCCGGCGGCCTTGCTGTGCTCCCTGGCCTGGAGCCTTCTGAATGCCAGGTGTGACCTGTGGAGTCTGAATAGTTAGTTGAGACTAAAAAGAGTCCTAGTGGACACGGAGTCCCCCAAACCAGATATGATTTCCGCAGATGTCCCCATTCCATCAACATCACATTTCTAGGAGTCCTAGTTTACTGTGCCTCCTTAATCCCTGCTGCCCAGCCCCTGGGGAATTTTTCCAGCAGCAGAAATCACTGTGTCCAGCCACACCCAGTCCTGGCCTCCCCACCCCCACAGGGACGCAGCAGCCAGCAGGCGACTGGGACAGCCCCATGGCTGACCTGGCTTGTGACTCCTATACCTTGGACCTCATGCCAGACCCTAAATTGTTCCCTGATCTCACAGTGCTCCTCTCACTCCAAGAGACTTTTCAAGAACCCCGCCCTGGCCTCCCATGACATCCAGGTACCAAGCGGAGGCTGGTTCTACAGAGGGAAATTACTCCAGCACCATGATCTTACTGAACTTCTAGGACAGTTTGTCCCTGGAATGTCCTGCAGATCCCATGAGGGAACTCAGATGAGACCTAGGGCGCTGTCACTACTGTGAGAGTCATTCACGTTGTTGCCTGAAGCTGTGGTTTCACTGCTACTATAGTCTTCACTGGTATTTACTATCCACAATGTGAATACACCATTATTTATTTATTCAGTCAGCTGGTGGTGGACATTTTGCGGCTGTCACAAACTATGCTGCTATAATTGTCCTCAGCCTCCTTTGGTTCCCATGTGAACACATTTCAGTTGGTTCCTAGCAGTAGAAGTGATGCCCATGGAGTATGTGTGTGTTCAGCTGCAGCTGATGCTGCCAAAGTGTTCTCTAAAGTATTTGACCAGTCTGCTTTCCCATCAGCTGTGTCTGAGAGTCCTTGTCGTTCAGCACCTCATCAGCTTTTAGGACTGCCAGTCTGGTGATGGCTCTGTGGTGACTTGTAGTTGTAACATTCATTTCTCTAATAATAGTGAGGTCAAGCACTTACCACATGTTAATAGGGCATTAGAATTTCTTTGTGTAAAATGTTCAGGTGCTTTTCCCATTTTTCTAATTGATTTGAATTTGATGATTTACATATTATAGAATTTTTTACATGAAATATTCATAATTAATGTGTTGCAAGTATTTTCTCTCATTCTGTGGCTTATCTTTTCACACTTGCACTGTCTTTTAATGAGTTGGTTTTGTTGTTTTCTATTTCACTACTTTTCAAATTCTTTGCAGGACTCCTTTTTTTTTTTTTTTTTTTGAGACGGTTAGTCTCGCTCGGTGCCCCAGGGCTGGAGCTTGCGTGCCCGATCCCCCCCCCGGCTCACTGCAAGCTCCGCCTCCCAGGTTCGACGCCATTCTCCTGCCCTCAGCCTCCCGAGTAGCTGGGGGCACGGCACCCAGCCACCCATGCCCGGCTACTTTTTGTATTTTTAGTAGGAGACGGGTTTCCCCATGTTAGGCCAGGGATGGTCTCGATCTCCTGACCTCGTGATCCCACCCTGCCTCGGCCTCCCAAAGTGGCTGGGGATAACAGGTGTGAGCCACGGCGCCGGGCTTTGTGGACTCTTACCCATTTTTTCTAGTCATTAGCTGATTAATACTTTAGTAAAATGCAATAAAATGAATTAATATAAAATAAAATAGATTCCAAATATAAATGCAATTTTTGTTGAATTAAATAGACATATACCATTCCCCTGTCAAATTGTTGCAAAAGTTTTTAAAAACTTTCTGGGTGTTTCTACTTGCCTTGTTGCATACCTAATAACAAGTTACAGACTGGGACAAGTGCTGAAAGCACAATTCGAGCAATCTTCTAGAACTTTCTTCATCTTTCTTCTGTTGCTGTTGCTGTTGTTTTGTGCCAGGCGGGAGCTACTTGCCAATTCTGATCATTCACCTGCCCAAGAAAATCAAGCATAAGCACCAAGCTTCCTGTTTGTCCAACATGTCGCCTTGAAGCAGGCCCATACCCACCCTGAGTTGTTAATGTTCTGATGAGGTGCTGAAGTTGCACCATCTCATGAGCCACACCCACAGCCAAATGGGTTGTTTGCCAGCTCTAGTCGAATGAGCACTAAATGCGGGTTTTGTGGGTCCAAAATGATTATTCCCACTGCAATGCAGTTGTTAAAGCTTTAAGCTGCTGGGCAGGAATTCTGGTTTATACGCTTGGGCTGGATATACAGATTGTTACAGTGTCTGTGGATTTAACATTTAAGCTATCTGTGTTATTGTAAGGAGAGAGAGAGAGAGAGTGCGTGTGTGTGTGTATGTGTGTGTGTGTGTGTCAAGAGTATCTTCACCAGATGAATTGCTTCAAATTGGAGAAAAGTCAACTTGGGGGAGTGGGTCAAACAAGGATTTTGGAATTGGACCCATCTGGGTTTGGATAATCACTCTTTGTTGTACTGGCTGATTGGACATTGATCCATTCATTCATTCCACATCCCAGCATTTGGCAGGATCCTAGGTGCTGTCTATACAAGTTGAGTAAATACTGTCTCAACCCTAAAGGAAACGCTAGTAAACTAGGTTCCTCAAAGACACAGAAAAGCAGTAGATGATGAGATAGAGATTGGAAAGTGAGGTGTCACAGAAGGTGACATTTTAGAGGAAGTGTGTTTCCAGATAGAGGAAGTGCTCAGTAAATCCAGAGGCTATAGAAAACAAGTAAATGAAAGCTAACATGTATGCATTGGCTTCACTGTGTGAAGGAGGTTCTGGGCAGCCTTGTGTTTTCAGTGTATATGTGAGGGGGTGGGATGTACGGTAGCCACACTGCAGTGCATACAGGAATGAGATGCAGGGAGGAAGAAGGCCAAGGACAGACAACTCAGGTTCATGTTTCTGCTGCTCATGAAGAGGAATAGGGAAGACACAAAGGATAGAGCTGGAAGAAGATCAGAAGTCCAAAGAGGTTGTAGGGGTTTGTTTTGTTTGCTTGCTTGCTGTTGTTATTTTTAAGGTGATTTCTTTTAAGATACTTTTTAAAAAAATTTCCTACAACAAGCGATTTGAGCTTATTTAAACAACGACAGAAAGGATGAGAAGAAGAGAAAACCGTTTTCTTTACTTTCCTGAGCCTTAATTTGCCCATGGTACCCTTCCCCCTCCCCCTTTTTTTTGAGACAGTCTCTGTCTATTGCCCAGGCTGGAGTGCAGTGGCACAGTCTTGGCTCACTGCAACCTCTGCCTCCTGGGTTCAAGCAATTCTCCTGCCTCAGCCTCCTGAGTAGCTGGGATTACAGGCATGCGCCACCACGCTTGGCTAATTTTGTATTTTTAGTAGAGATGGGGTTTCACCATGTTGGCCAGGCTGGTCTTGAACTCCTGAGCTTAGGCAGTCCACCCGCCTCAGCCTCCCAAAGTGCTGGGATTACAGGTGTGAGCCACTGCCCATAGTACCCATATTTTAAAAATAGGTACTAGTTATCACAGAGATACCTTAGAGATGAGGTTCCTGTGAATACATCATTTAGAACAGGACCTATGATGTAGTATGGGGGTCAGTAAATGTTCATTCTCTTTCACTTGTATGCTGATCAATGAGACCATTCAGACCCTTTCACCTAAGGTATCTGAAGGGATTTGTGCATGACACCATGACACTGGCTGCTCGCTTCCTTGTGTATTATTAACTCTAGCCCCTGTTACCATGAATAACTAACGGCAGCCTGTGACTTCAACCGTCTGTTACTTGGGTGAGAAGTTAATCTCTGCCAGGAGGCTTCTCAGATTCTGGAGACCGGCAGCTGGTCTTTTTTTTTTTTTTTTTTGAGACGGAGTCTCGCTCTGTCGCCCAGGCTGGAGTGCAGTGGCGCAATCTCGGCTCGCTGCAACCTCTGCCTCCTGGGTTCACGCCATTCTCCTGCCTCAGCCTCCCGAGTAGCTGGGACTATAGGCGCTCACCACTACGCCCGGCTAATTTTTTGTATTCTTTAGTAGAGACAGGGTTTCGCTGTGTTAGCCAGGATGGTCTCGATCTCCTGACCTCGTGATCCGCCCGTCTCGGCCTCCCAAAGTGCTGGGATTACAGGTGTGAGCCACCGCACCCGGCCTCAGCTGGTCTTTCCAGAAAGGCATGGCCAGTGTGACTTTCGGACTTGATAGAGACCCACACAGCTGGTAGCTTCCTAGTGTGTGGCATGCATACCTGGTGGGTAGCAAAAGCTGAGGGAGTGGATGGTGTAGGAGGGTCCCTCAGCCACACGCCGCCCAGGCTGTGTGTTCACAAGCAACATTCCAGGCTTAAGTGGTGGGGATGCAGTCTCTCACTTAAGCACAAGGACTTTCGTCTTCACCATTCACTGAAATGGATGAGGACTTATTTAACTGCCATTTTCTCCTCTCTGTGTGTTGGTACTTCTCTAGCCCTGGTCCCTAGAGTTCAGGTCTGGTTCTGGCCATTTAGTCTTCCATACTCCTGTCAAAATCCATACATGTTCTTCTTGGTTTCCATTCCCAGTTTGGCAGCAGGAAATGTCTGTCATGCCCTCTCTAATGTACTCATAATCTAACTAAAATTGGTTGTTGCCCTAATTACAGAAAAGTCCTGATGCGGCAGGGCATGGTGGCTCACACCTGTAAACAGCACTTTGGAAGGCCAAGGCCGGTGGATCACCTGAGGTTGGAAGTTTGAGACCAGCCTGACCAACATGGAGAAACCCCTTCTCTACTAAAAATACAAAATTAGCTGGGCGTGGTGGTGCATGCCTGTCATCCCAGCTACTCAGGAGGCTGAGGCAGGAGTATTGCTTGAACCCGGGAGGCAGAGATTGCAGCAAGCCGAGATCACACCACTGCACTCCAGCCTGGGCGATAGAGCAAGACTCTGTCTCAAAAAAAAAAAAAAGAAAGAAAGAAAGACAGAAAGAAGGAAGGAAAAGAAAAGATGCCACAGGGCTATCTGCCACCAAGTGTGAAGATAGGCTCAGAAAGGCCTACCCCTACTCCCAGTTCCAAAATTGTTTGTTGCTTTCTGGGCTGCAGTATCGGGAAAGTGCTTGACCCCAAGCTGCACCTCACTCCACCAGCCTCGCCACCTCTGAGTCCAGTAGCAAATGCACAACTTTTCTTTTTCCCTTCCCTGATCTGACACAGCCATGGAAACAAGACGCATTCCCCAGTGAGGCATTGAGAACAAAGCTGGTATAAACCAAACACTCACTCCATGCTGTCTCTCTTCTGGGAGTTATTTTTTGGGCCTGCTTTTTTAACAACTCTATTGGGTTTAATTTGCATACCATCAACTGTACTCATTTAAAGTGTACATTTATCTGAACTGTCAGCCGGGCGCGGTGGCTCACGCCTGTAATCCCAGCAGTTTGGGAGGCTGAGGCGGGTGGATCATGAGGTCGGGAGATTGAGACCATCCTGGCTAACACAGTGAAACCCTATCTCTACTAAAAATATAAAAAAATTATCCGGGCATGGTGGTGGGTGCCTAGAGTCCCAGCTACTCAGGAGGTTGAGGCAGGAGAATGGCGTGAACCCGGGAGGCAGAGCTTGCAGTGAGCCGAGATCGTGCCACTGCACTCCAGCCTGGGTGACAGAGCCAGACTCCATCTCAAAAAATAAATAAATAAATAAATTTATCTGAACTGTCACAGGTGTATACACTCATGAAACCACCATTATAACTAAAATATAGAACACTTCCATCATTCCCAAGTTTCCTTGTGCCCCTTTCTACCATAGTTTTACACACTTCATCTCATTTAATCTTCACAAGTCTGGAAGTAGAAATGGCGAGTTCCAATTTATAGATGAAAACACTGAGGTACAGGAAAGTTCGGGGACTTGCCTGTGTCAGACACCAGAAAGAAGCAGAGCCAGGGTTTAAAACCAGGCATGTCTGGCCGGGCGCAGTGACTCATGCCTGTAATCCCAGCACTTTGGGAGGCTGAAGCAATCTGATTACTTGAGGCCAGGAGTTTGAGACCAGCCTGGCCAACATGGCAAAACCCTGTCTCTACTAAAAATACAAAAATTAGCCAGGTGTGGTGGCACATGCTTGTAGTCCCAGCTTCTTGGAAAGCTGAGGCATGAAATTCACTTGAACCCAGGAGGCGGAGGTTGCAGTGAGCCAAGATCACCCCACTGCACTCCAGCCTGGGCAACAGAGTGAGATTCTGTCTCAAAAACATAAAAATAAAAAATAAAACCAGGCATGTCCTATCCTGATACCTGCATCATGCTATGTGCTGCCTCCCGGGGCCCTGAGATGGGGAGGAGAGCGAGGTCTCGGAGCAGCACACCTGCCCACTTGCAAACTAGCTGTCCCCTCCGTCAGTTCCTTTGCTCTTTTCTCATTTCTACAGGTATTATTTTGTTTTCTTAAATTAACTTCTATTTCTGTTTTACTCTATCTTTTAGACTTAATTTCCTTCATAGAAGAATGCATGAGACTGAAACTGAATTTAGAATTTCCTTGTCAGGAACAAAAATTGCCATATTTGTTCAGAGGTTCATTGAACCAGTGGTTATTTCTGGCTTGTCTGGTTGTCTTTTTTTAAAATTACTATTTTTAAAGGCTGTGTAGCCAAGAACAGAGGGGGAAAAAAAAGAGGGTACGTGTGGGGCTTCCAGAAAGGCAGCAAAGTGAAAAAAGATGGAAAGTAGCAGCCCTGGGAGAACCCTGGATTTTGGGCTCTGGCCTGTCTCCTGCAGCCCCCAGCCACATCCCACTCTGATAAGAGACACAAGCAGTACACAAGCCAGCCTGCGCTTTTCAGTCCTGACGTATGATTTTCTGTGCTCTTCTGTTTTCCAAAAGTAGCAGTTAAATATAAATGCACAGTGAATGACCTGGGTTTTGCCAGGAGAAGCCACAGAGCTTACATTTCCTAGACTTGTTTGTCTAAATCAGAAGGCCCTGGTTGTGTTAGTACAGGTTTTCACAGAGAGGGTCGGGTGAGGGCAGGGCTAGAAGGATAGCTGAATGATCTGAGTCAGAGCGCAGACGCAGGAAAGCAGAGGGGAGGTGAGAGATACAGCACCTCCACAGGCAGAGAGCTGGGCTTCTCCATCTTGTGGGCAGAATGTGCTAGTTGGTTGAAATCTGATGAATAACAAATGTTACTGTTCCCCATGGGGAGAAAAATAAGCTTTGGATACTTCTTCATAAGTAGGCTATTTGTAAGCACTCATTCTTGTCTTCATTTGAGGTTTTGGGGAAACTGTGATATACTGACAACCGGTTGTTGTTGTTGTTGTTGTTTGAGAGGGAGTCTCGCTCTGTTGCCCAGGCTGGAGTGCAGTGGCCGGATCTCAGCTCACTGCAAGCTCCGCCTCCTGGGTTTACGCCATTCTCCTGCCTCAGCCTCCTGAGTAGCTGGGACTACAGGCACCTGCCACCTCGCCTGGCTAGTTTTTTTTTTTTGTATTTTTTAGTAGAGACGGGGTTTCACCGTGTTAGCCAGGATGGTCTCGATCTCATGACCGCGTGATCCACCTGTCCCGGCCTCCCAAAGTGCTGGGATTACAGGCTTGAGCCACCGCGCTCGGCCCTGACAACCTGTTCTGTTTTTAAGTCAGGACCTTGACCTGCGAACCTGGGGAGACAGGAAGAGCTTAGTTTGGGGCCCTGGGCTTCTGCCCAGGGTTGCTGTAGCCTGAGGGAGCTCTGGAGGCAGAACCTTGGACACACATACAGACACAATCACGTGCAAATCCATGCATACACACATACCCACACATGCAAGCACACACACAAACACACAGCTCAGACTGTAAGTGTCCAGGTCAAGGCCACAGCCAGGGTGAGCTGACTTTTCCCAAATCCTCGCTCTAACATTAAACACTAGGCCAGTGTTTCCTGCACAAAAAAAGGTGAGAGAGGAGAACATACTCATCTTCTGCCCATGTTCCAGGTGCCTTTTAACCTTATGTTTTATATATATATATATGTGTGTGTGTGTATATATATATATATATATATATATATATTATATATATATTTTTTTTTTTTTTTTTTTTTTTTTTTTTTTTTTTGGAGTTGGAGTCTCACTCTTGTTGCCCAGGCTGGAGTGCAGTGGCGTGATCTCGACTCACTGCAACCTCTGCCTCCCGGGTTCAAGCTATTCTCCTGCCTAGCCTCCTGAGTACCTGGGATTACAGGCGCACACCACCACGCCCAGCTAATTGTTGTACTTTAGTAGAGACAGGGTTTCACCGTGTTGGCCAGGCTGGTCTCGCATTCCTGACCTCAGGTGATCCACATGCCTTGGCCTCCCAAAGTGCCAGGATTACAGGCATGAGCCACCAATATTTAAGCTCATGGGATGGGTAACACAGGAGGTGGAAGTTGGCAGACATTGATTATCCCCAATACTGGAACTCAAAAGTCATTTATCATTCTTTGCCTCTCTCACAAATCAAATGATGCCTTGGCTGATGGACTTCCAGACTGCATCAAGCTTTATAAAAACTGGAATTCACATCCACTAATTCATCTCTTCACTAATTTATTTATTCAACAAACATTTATGGAGTGCCTGCTATATGCCATACACCATGCTGTGTGTGTGTGGGATACAAAGTCAGGGGGTACATGCCCTTGTTCTCAGGAAGTGCCTGGGCTAGTGGGGAGTTGGGCGGGCTGTGCAGGGAGAGCAGGGTGGTGTGATCAGCGCAGGGTGACAGCGGTGAACTCTGTTCTGGATGGATGCTGTTCCCCACGTTCTGGTGAGTAACACATTAGTCCCAGACTGAGACCTTTTAGGGTTCAAGTGTCAAGCACCATCAAGATCTAAATTGGTTTTACCCTGTCCGTATAAGAGCATGAAGTGTTTCTAAGGTATCTTTACCCAATCCTCATATCATATACACCTTTCATTTTACTAGTGAAAGCCCATTTCTAATGTTTATCATTGGTAGTTAGTAGGTCACTAATTTTACCAATAGAAAGCCATTTCAGATATTCAGGGTACTAATTAGCAAAGCAATGTTTTTGGTCAAGGTACAAATAAAGAAGTACTTGTATTAGCCACATATGGAGGATGAATTTTTCTAGTAGGAATGCTAACTGTCCGTCCCAGAGTGAATTCTTAATTGGAATACCAGCAGCAGCTGGCTTACAGTGTGACATAAGTAACACATGCGTAATATTACACGGTGTGTTTTCTTTTTCTTTTTTTTTTTTCTTTTGGAGATGGGGGTCTCACTGTCTCACCCAGGCTGCAATGCAGTGGGTCTCACTATGTTGTCCAGGCTAGTCTTGAACTCCTGGATTCAAGTGATCCTCCTATCTCGGGCTCCCAAAGTGCCAGGATTGTAGGCATGAGCCACTACACCTGGTCACACAGTATATTTTTCTTGAGATAGCACAGACATCTTAAGATGAATGAATGCCTACTGTTAATATAAAATTGAATGACATCTTAACAAAGTAAAATATTGTTGAATTACATTTTCTTTCCCTCAAAGATTATAGCCATTGTTCTTTTTTCTTCTGTCACTGAACATGATGAGGTTAAATTTTAGGCAAGCCTGATTTAATTTTGTTCTTGCATGGGATTTGCCTTTTCTTCCCGAATATCAGTTAAATTGTTTCTTCATCCTTGGCATTCAGCAGCCAAATACTGGGCCAGTTTTTCCTGGTACATGGTGTCCACTTTTGATTGTCTATTTATATTTTTACTTAAGAGTAAGATAAATACAGAACATTTCAAAAATCAAAGATTATAAAGTTCAGTGAATTATCATACCATAAACACACCCATGTAATCAGCACCCAAGTCAAGAAGTAGACCATCACCAGCCATCCAGAAACACTCCTGGTGCTCCCTTTCAGTCCCAGCCTCCCTTAGAGTAACCACTATCCGCACTACTTAAACTATAAATTACATTCGCCCCCCTCGCTTGACTTTTATTTAAGTGGAAGCATACATTATGTACTCTTGTATACAGCTTCCTTTACCCAACATTATGTCTGTGAGACACATACATGTTGCTCTGTGAGCTGTTCATTCTTTTTCTTTGCTGTGGGGTATTCCATTCTACCATTAGGATTATTTTTCATTGTTTCATATTTGGAGCTATTATAAGGACATTCTTGCACAGGTCTTTTGGTGACCATGTTACACGTATTCCTTTAGAGTTTTGCGTTTTCTAGAATTTTGTCTATATCATAATTTAGAGTTGAATTGCTGGATCATACAGGGGTATGTGTGTGTGTGCGCGCACACATATGCGTGTTCAACTTTAGTAGATAATACTCAACAAGATAATGCCCAAATGGTTGTAACAATTTACCCTCTGAAGAGCAATGTATAAGAGTTCTAGGAGCCTTACCTCCCCACCAACAATTGGTATTGACAGTCTTGTAAATTTTTAGCCATTTTGATGAGTATGTTGTGATATCACTTAATTTGAGTTTCCCTGATTAATGATGTTAAGCACCTTATCATATGTTTTCTGGCTATTAGAATACCTCATTTGTGAAGTGCCTACTCAATTCTCTTGCCCATTTTTCTACTGGGCTGTCTGTTTATTTTATATTTATTTGTAGGAGTCCTTTATATTATTCTGGATACCAGAACTTTCAAGGTTATTTATGTTGCAAATGTCTTCTGTTAGGTAAGTTGCCTTTTCATGTTCTTCATAGTATCTTTCATAAATAGAATTTTAATGTAGTATAACTTACTAATCCTTCCCTTTTTTGAAAAAAACTTGTGATAAAAACCACATAACATAAAATTTACCATCTTAACCATCTTCAAGTGTACAGATCAGTAGTGTTAAGTATATTCACATTGTTAGGAAACAGATCTCCCTAACTTCTTC
Organism: Rhinopithecus bieti; assembly: GCF_001698545.2. NCBI lineage: Eukaryota > Metazoa > Chordata > Mammalia > Primates > Cercopithecidae > Rhinopithecus > Rhinopithecus bieti. Next base: position 1,485,763 of record NW_016810828.1, read on the forward strand.
ATCTTGTAAATCTGAAACTTTACACCCATTAAGCAAAAACTCTTCTTTTTCTCTTTTCCCTCAGCCCTTGGTAATCACCATTCTACTTTCTGTTTCTATAAATGTGACTACTATCGAAGCCTCATGTAAGTGGAATCACACTGTATTAGGTTCATTTTTGTGACTGGCTTTATATAAAGGAAACTATGTATCTATATTTATATCTTTTTTTTTCTTTGAGACAGAGTCTTGCTCTGTCACCCAGGCTGGAGTGCTGTGGGAAGATCTTGGCTCACAGCAACCTCCACCTCCCGGGTTCAAGTGATTCTCCTGTCTCAGCCTCCTGAGTAGCTGGGATTACAGGCAGGTGCAACCATACCTGGGTAATTTTCTGTATTTTTTTAGTAGAGTTGGGGTTTCACCATGTTGACCAGGGTGGTCTAGAACTCCTGACCTCAAGTGATCCACTCACCTTGGCCTCCCAAAATGCTGGGATTATAGGCATGAGCCACCGCACCTGGCCCAGCCTATATATTTTAAAAGAAATAAAAGGTATATTTTAAAATTAGGTTAAGGAAGTTTCCTCATATTCCTAATTTCTAAGGGTTTTTATTTTGTTGACTTTTGTCAGATGCTTTTCTGAAACTCCTTTTTTTCAAATGTTAAACCAATGATGAATTCCTGGGATAAATCTAACTAGGTATAATGTATTATTCTTTTAATATATTAACTTTTAATATATACTTAATATATTAAAGCTTAACCCAGCTTACTGACATTAACTTATTGCTGGATTCAGTTTGCCAACATTTTATATGGGACTTTCGCATCTATGTTCAGTAAGATTGGTCTGCAGTAGTTCCTTTTTATCATATCCTTGCCAGGTTTTGGTACCAAGGTTACCCTGTATGTGTAAAATACATTGGGAAGTATTTCCTCTTTCTCCGTTGTCTGGAAGAGTTTGTGTAAGATTGGAATTATCCTCCTAAACATTTGATGGAATTCATTGGCAAAGCCACCTGTGCCTAGAGTTTTGTGTGTGTGGAGAGATTCAGTTTTGTTAATGGTATATAAAAAGTTTCTATTTCCTCTTGTGTCACTTTTGGTAAGTTATATTTCTCTAGAAATTTTCTATTTCATCAGGATTTTAGTTTCCTGGACATAATTTTTTTTTTTTTTTTTTTTTTTTTTTTTTTTGTGAGATAGAGTTTTGCTATTGTTTCCCAGGCTGGAGTACAATGGCGGGATCTCAGCTCACCACAACCTCTGCCTCCCAGTTTCAGATTACAGGCATGTGCCACCACGCCCTGCTAATTTTGTGTTTTTAGTAGAGATAGGGTTTAACCACGTTGGCCAGGCTGATCTCAAACTTCTGACCTCAGGTGATCCACCTGCCCCAGCCTGCCCAAGTTCTGGGATTGCAGGCGCAAACCACTGTGCCCAGCCAGCTTCCTGGATATACATTTTTATCATGAGGTCCTGCTGTTGTCTTTTCTAATACCTGAAACATCTCTGATGATGTCCCTTTTATTCCTAATGTTTTTCATTTGCATCTTCTTTAAATTCTTCTTAACTAGCCTTGCTAGGAGTTTATCAATGTTACTAGTCTTTTCAAATAATTAACTTTTGACTATGTCGATTTTCTCTATTGTGTGTTTGTTTTTTATTGACGTCTGTTCTTTTAAAAATCTCCTCCTTCTATTTCTTTGTGTTTAACTTAATTTTATTTACCCAGCTTCCAGAAATCAATTTGATTTTTCAGCCTTTCTTCTTTTCTCACATAGATATTTAAAGGTATAACTTCCCCCGAGCTCAGCTTTTGCTGTTTCCCACACGTTTTGATATGTCATATTTCCATTATCATTCAGTTAGAATGTTTTCTGATTTCCACTGTAGTTTCTCCCTTGACCCATGAGTTATTTAGGCATATTTTGTTTAATTTCTATACATAGGGGAATTTTAAAGTAATTTTTTTGTCTAAACTAATCTCACTATGACCAGAAAATGTATGTATGATTCAGTCTTTTAAAGTTTGTTGATACTTCTTTTATGGTCAATTTTGTAAAAATTATTCTATGTGCCCTTGAACAGAACATTTATTCTATAGTGGTTGGGTGTCATCCATATATTTCAAGGAAGTCATATTATGAAGTGTGTTGTTCAAATCTGTATTCTTACCTTTTTTCTATTTGTTATAATTATTAATGATAGAGATGTTTAAAATATCTCACTATGATCATGGATTTATCAGTGTCTTCTTTTAGTTCATATCTGTTAGATTCCTATATTTTGAGGCTTTATTTTTAAGTACATACAATTTTATAATTTAATATCTTCCAGGTGAATTGAAACATTTATCTTTATGAAAGAGCCTTCTTTATCTCTACTAGTATTTTTTGCCTTAAAGTATTTTTTGCTGGTTAGCCTCTTCATGACTTTTTTTTAAGTCTTTGACTTTCAACTCATCTGTGTGCTTATATTTAAAGTGTGTCTCTTCTAAGTACCATGTACATGGGTTCTGTTTCTTTATCCAAGCTGACAACTTTTGTCTTTTAGTGGTAGCATTAATCTGTTTTACATTTAACCATCAGTAGATTTGGGTTTAAAATTACTGTTGTTTTCGTTTTCTCTCTTTCCTATTTGTCCTTTGTTCCTTTTTCTCTGCTTTCCTGCCTTCTTTTGAAGCAATTAAGCATTTTTTACTTATTGTATTTACCCCTTTCTATTACCTTCTAATCATCTTTTACTCTCCTTTTAGTGGTTACTCTAGAAATTATAACAGGCACCCTTGACATACACAAGTTTAATATTAATGAATAGTTACACCATTTCCTGGCTAATTTAAAGCCATCAAACACTTTGACTCCATTTACCTCTTCCCAGCTTCTATGCTGTTGTCAGATGTTTTGAATGAATATTGTGTGTGTGTGTGTGTGTGTGTTGTTGTTTTATGCAGTCAACATTCACGTGGCTCTGCCTCCATGTTTACTATTTCATTGTTCTTTCCTTCCTGCATCTCTGAGCTTCCATCTATGACATTTTCACAGAGTAAGAAATTCCATATTGGCAGTTCGTTTCTTCTAACATTTTGAAGATTTTATCACATTGTCTTCCGGCTTTTATGGTTTTCTCTGAAAAGTCACCTCTCAATCTTATTGTTGCTTTATCAAACATTATATATTTGCTTTCACAGGTTGCTTTTACATTTTTCTGTCTTTGGTTTTTAGCAGTTTTAATTTGGTATGGCTATAGGCAATTTATGTGAATTTATTCTGCTTGAGGTTTGTAGTGATTCTTGAATATGTCTTCTGTCTTTTTTTCCTGTTTTATAAAATTCTCAGTCTGCTCTGTCTTTTGAAGTTTCTAACTGATTTTTTAGCTCTGTCATGATGCTACATTGGTCCTCAATTTGATGCCTGAAGTTCATAACCACCCTTTTCATAACATTCTGTTATTTTACACATTACCTTTGAGCTTTGTTTTGTTGCACTCACTTTCTTATTAAGTTTTGTATTGTGAAATAATCCTTTAATCCAGAAGAGGGAATGGTGGCTGTAAGGGGACAAGTCAACTGAAGTAGGATGTTGCCCAGGCTGGAGTGCAGTGGCATGTCATGCATGGCCCACTGCAGCCTCAATCTCCTGGGCTCAAGTGATCCTCCTGCCTCAGCCGGCAGAGTAGCTAGGACTACCGGTGTGTGCCACCACACCCAGTTAATTTTTTTTTTAAGAGAAGGAGTCTCGTTTTGTTGCCGAGGCTGTTCTCACTCCTGGCCTCAAATGATCCCCCTGCCTTGGATATTTACTCTTGTTTGTTTATTTGTTTGTCTTTAAAATATCTGGGCTTGACTGGGCATGGTGGCTCATGCCTGTAATCTCAGCACTTTGGGAGGCTGAGGTGGGAGGATTGCTCAAGACCAGAAGTTCAAGACGAGCCTGGGCAACATAGTGAGACGCTGTCTCTACAAAACATTAAAAAAATTTTAAAACTCCGGGTTCTCCTTTTTCTCAAAAATGTTTTAAATGTTCTATATCAAAGTTTCCTTCCCCTGAACAATGTGAAGTCTTGGCATTTTTTATTCTGTCAGGAAGAAGCAGCCCTCCTGGTTACTGGTTCTCTCCATCCACTTTGCTTCTCTCTAGGATTTGTTGACTCCCAGTACCATTTCTGAAGGATGAGGGTGGGTTAGGAGCTAAGGCAGGCCATGCTTGTCCACTCTTCTTTAGAACCCTCTGTTTCTCCTCTTGGTAACTAGTTTATGAAATTCGTTGCAATATATTATTCCCTTTTCGTGAGGTTGCTATTGATAAAATGTTTTTACTGATGTTTAGTATAGTTTCCTCATTTTTAGAAATTCACATTCAGTAAGCCTAGTTTTGTGTTTGTGTGTGTGTGTATATGTATGTGTGTGTGTATGTGTGTGTATGTGTGTGTATATGTGTGTATATGTATGTGTGTATGTGTGTGTGTGTATGTGTGTGTGTATGTGTGTGTGTGTGTGTGTGTATGTGTGTGTGTATGTATGTGTGTATGTGTGTGTGTGGTAGTGTGTGTGTGTATGTGTGTGTGTATGTGTGTGTGTATGTGT
>NW_016810828.1:1490817-1597704 GCF_001698545.2 Rhinopithecus bieti
TGTGTGTGTGTATGTGTGTGTGTGTGTGTGTATGTGTGTGTGTGTGTATCTGTGTGTGTGTGTATGTGTGTGTGTGTGTGTGTATGTGTGTGTGTGTTTGTGTTTGGTGGTGTTTCCCCATTTTGATAGGTACGGGGGAGGGAAAATATATGATACAGTTTCAACTGGAACACTTAGATATTTTCAAGCGTGGCCTGTGATGCACCCTGTTCATAAGGCAATTTTGGCCTGTGTCCCCAATACTTATTCAAGTGGTCTGGAACATAAGTGATGAGGTAGAAGAAGGAGGAAGAAGAGCAGATGGAAGGGCAGTCAGAAGCAAGAACAAAAAAGCAGGGGGCACTGGGGCGGATGGAAGTGAAATATGGGGTGTGGGCAGAAGAGACAGGGAAGAAGCCGGAGCAGAGGTTACCGCGAGACTTATCAGGGCCACAGATATTCTGAGGTGCTGGAAGATCTTGAGTATCCCTACAGTCACACTTCTTTTCAGCTGTTGGTTATTTGGGTAGAATTCTGCTTTCCCATGGACCGTATCAGTCTTGGCATCTGCAGAGGTGACAAGATGGCGGTCTGTGAGGACAGTGAGGAAGCACTTAGACTCAGCACCCACATTGGCACCGACAGGCTGCTGGCTTTCCCATCACCCGGGACTGCCTTTGGCAAAGCTCTGTGCAGATGTTGGTCCCTTTCATCATGCTGACTGAGTTCAGCACAAACAGCTTGTTTACTCCCAACCGTCAGTGAACTGAAAGTCAGTGAGTTGATGACCTGAAAGAAAATTAATGCACTGTCCGGATTCATGCAAGCAAGAACGGGAAATGACAAAAATACCATGGAATGAAATAGAATCTGGGGTCCTTCATAGTTTGATGTCTTGGGGCTGCAGTGAGGCAACAAAAAATACTCCATAGTAAAATAACATGTGGAAAGAGGCCTGGCATTACAGCTGGTGCATGAAGCCTATGCTTTCAAGTAGGTGGAAGCTTCTTGAGGAAAAATGATCTTGGAGAGTTACTGCTTCCTACCTTATCCCCTCATGAAAGAGGGCCGGGTTCTGGCTAAGAACAGGGATATTCATCCTCAACAGCAGAACCTCTAGGAGACAACTGGCAAATGTGTATTGTTTCGCAAAGATAATTTCTTCTGCAGTACCACAGAATATATTATTTTCTTTAATTAAAAACAAATTCATTGAGGCAGATTTGGGGCAAAAATGACCAGTCAGACATGTGGAATGCCAAGTTTCTATGCATTAGGAGCAAACTTTGATGGAGCAGGATCACCACTCTGCTTGAAACTGACTAGCAGTGGGGAGGGAGTTCTACTAGGCTACCCTTTTAAATTGATAAGAATATGGGCACCGAGGAGAGGCTGGGATGAGAAGAGATGCTCTCACCAGCTAGGCTGTGACAGCAATTTGCTCACCAGTATGTGAGGGTGTGTGTTGTGTGCATGTATGTGGTGCACACCCGTGTGTGTTTTTGTATTCAATTGGTCCTTCAACAATGGCATCTTTTCAGAGGGTCTTTGGGGTGTGATGAGAGACTATGGGTACAAGTAATTCATTTCGTGTAATTTAGAAGTGGGCCTATAGTCCTCTTGTGTTTTGGGAGACTGTGCTCCTGGAAATTGATCTCAGTGCGGAACAGTTTTAAGGTAGGGATGAAGAGAAGCTTGAGATCTGAGCTATTGCAGATTTTTCCCATTTTCCTCCCAGAACCATTTACTTTTTCACTCACTCGAGAATACCTATAAGAATACCTATAGTAGATAAGCACTGTTCTACTTTAGGGACACAGTGCCTTGGGCCCTGCCCCCCAAGCAGCTCATTACTATTGCTAGTGTGTCAGTTAGCTTTTTCTGCATAATGGACCATCCTTAAAAGGCTTAGTGGCATGAAACAACAATCATTTATTCTGTTCCAGTTCTTTGAGTCAGCAGTTTGGGCTGGGCTCACTCAGGTGAATGTGGTCAGCCAGAGCTGACTGATCTAGGGTGGCCTCGGTTGGGACGTTTGCCTCTCCTTCATGGGGTCTTTTATCCTTCAGCATCCCGGTTTGTTCACATGGCAGCTGGCAGGGCTCCAAGGCAGAGAGCAAAGGCATGCAACACTTTCATTGCGTTCCATAGGTCAAAACAAGGGACGAGGTCAGCCCAGATTCTAGAGATGGAAAAACGGGCCCAAACTTTTCATGGGAAGTCATGCAAAGGCACATTGCAAAAGGACTTGATGCAGGAAAAAGTGGAGATTTGTGGCCATTATTGTAATCTGTCTTCCACAGCCAGTAGGACAGACATGTGCATAAGCAATCTAATCCCCTTATCCTGAGGTCAAAGATACAAGTCATGACCTTAAATCTCAGTGTGACTTGTCTATATATTTTGAGTAAATTGTAGAGAAAAGTTCTGTCATAGTGACATTCATTTCATTTTGTTGTTTTTGAAGGAAGGACAGTACTTCAATGCAAAACCTAATGTTCGTTCAGAATGTTGGGTGAAAATTTGTGCACACAAAATCGTTGAAGTTCAATCCTATAGGATGCAAGACCTTGAGATTCTGTCCCATATGCTCCAAGGGGGAAGGGAGTATTTATCCTGTTCACCAGTGATCCCAAGCTCTGGCACATAGTCAGCACTCAGTGAGGTCTGTTGAATGAAGGAGCGCGTCAGTGCAGAATTTGAAATGAGGATATAACAGGGAATGTGAAGGGAGGCGCCTGGTTGAGCACTGGGAGCCTGTATTTGAATTCTACAAGGCTGATAAGAATGGTCCAGCCATCTGATGTGTTTTTTGTGTGAGGTTTTGTGAACAGGACACAATGGGGTATAATCATTGGCCATCCTTTTCTAAGCATAAAACACACATGCATTTGATATTTATCAGTAATGTTTGCTCTTCATCCACTGTTTCCCTTTTCTGACTGAGGACACATGTAAAGTGAATGGGCTTACATTTCAGGAGCAGATCAGAAAAGATTGTTAAATTTTATTTATAACTCTGTCAGTCATTAAATAAGCAAGATACAGAGTCTTATTCTCTTAATAGCCTTCAGAAATAAGCCAGCTACCCACTAATCTAGTTTCAGAACCCAGGAATGCACCACATGACACCTCAGCATTCCATCTAGACCTTGACTCTGGAGCTCTGTGCATTTTGTTCTTCCGAAGTTGAAAGTTAAGTGGGAGAACCAGTCTGTTTTAATAATTTAAATGTATCTTCCAGTAGGACTTGGCTTTCAAAGACCATTGAGAGAGGGGAAGCTCAAAGGGCTGCTGCTGTCTTCTGAGGACACCAGCTTCTTGAGCTTTCCTGACCAGTTGATTCCCCTCTCGTCAGACTGTCCTTACATTCTGGTCTCCTAGTTGTGGGGCTCTATTGAATCTTATTCAGTTGGATTCAGAATACTTCACAGCATCATCCCATGACTTGGAAGTTTTACAAAGAGCAAATCAGTGTTTTAAAAGATGCATTGGGGGCCGGGCGTGGTGACTCATGACTGTAATCCTAGCACTTTGGGAGGCCGAGATGGGCAGATCATGAAGTCAGGAATTTGAGACCAGCCTGACCAACATGGTGAAACCCTGTCTCGACTAAAAATACAAAAATTACCTGGGCGTGGTGGTGTGCACCTGTAATCCCAGCTACTCGGGAGGCTGAGGCAGGAGAATCGCTTGAACCTGGGAGGCGGAGGTTGCAGTGAGCCTAGATTGCGCCATTGCACTGCAGCCTAGGAGACAGAGAGAGACTCTGTCTTTAAAAAAAAAAAGAAAAAAAAAAAAAGAAAGATGCATTTTTAACTTAATTATAAAATACATACAAATCATAAGGCAACAAACCAATGAATTATCAAGAATAAACACAGATATTTAGGCCTTGACACAGTGAAGAAATCAAATACTGCCAGCACCCTAAAAGTCCTGTTTGTACCAGACCCAGTCATCACCCCTTCTCTCTTACCCAAGTGTAACCACCATCCTGAGTTTCGACATCCATAGATTAATTCTGCCTGTTTTTTAACTTTATATAAATAGAATCAACACAGAGTGTGCTCTTTTGTGCCTGGCTTAACATTATGACCATGCAATTCATCTATTTTGTTGTGGGAAGCAGTAGTTGGTTCATGTTTATTGATGTACAGATTTGCATTGTTTGAGTATCCCGTAATTGATGTACCGGTTCTGCAGTTAATGGACACTCGAATTGCTTCCAGTTTTTTACGATTATGAACATTCTTAGGCATGTCTTTTGGTGCCCATATGCACACATTACTGTTAAGTGTATATTTAGGAGTAGAATTGCTGTGTCATGGAGCATCCATATGTTCAATTTTAGTAGAGATGCACAAACAGTTTTCCATCGTGGTTGTTCCAGTTCACACTCCCACTAACAGTGCTGTATATCCTAGTTAACATTTGATATTGTCGATCTGTTTAATTTTAGCCATTCTGGTGCTATGCAATGGTATCTCATTATGACTATCTTACTAGTGAGCTTGAACATCTTTCCACGTTTAATGACTAATCTGATATCTTTCTGATGATGTGCCAATTCAAGTATCTTGCCAATTTTTCTATGGTTTGTCTATCTACTTAGTATAGATTTGTGGGAGTCCTTTCTAATTCTGGATATGAGCCCTTTAGAGTTATATGCGTTGCAGATATCTTCTCTAACTCTGCCTTGCATTGTAACTCTCTTCGTGGTAGCTTTTAATGAACAGAAGATCTTAATTTTAATGTAATCTAATTATCTGTCCTTGTGCCAATACCACAGCCTTAAAAGGTAATTCAGTTTTACAGTAAATCTTGAAATGTTTTGCATATGTCTTCCAGCTTTTTCTTCTTTTTCAATATTGCCTTGTCTATTCTTGGTTCATTGCATTTCCATAAACTTTAGCATTCAGTTAATGTCTGAGATTTTTTATTAGAATTGTATTAGATCTGTGTAGATCAATTGGGACAGAATTGCCAACTTAGCAATCTTGAGCCTTCTACTACATGATCATGATCTATTCCTCCATTCATTTAAGTCTTCTTTAATTTTGCTCAGCAATGTCTTATATCATTCCATGCAGAAGTCTTGGACATCTTTTGTTAGATTTATTCTTATAGGTTTGGTTTTTTTAATGTTATTATAAATGGCATCCTTTTAAATTTTAATTTTCTGTTTATTGACAGTATTTAGAAATACAATTGATGTTTATATTTACTATAGACCTAGTATCCCTAATAAAGTCACATGTTTTTTTGTCGTTGTTGTTTTTGAGTTGTTTTTGTTTTTGAGTCTCACTCTATCACGCAGGCTGGAGTGCAGTGATGTGATCTTGGCTCACTGCAACCTCCTTCTTCTGGGTTCAAGCAGTTCTCATGTCTCATCCTCCTGAATAGCTGGGATTACAGGCATATGCCACTATGCCTGGCTATTTTTTTGTATTTTATTAGAGATGGGGGTTCGCCACGTTGACCAGGCTGGTCTCGAACTCCTGGCTTCAAGTGATCCACCTGCCTGGACCTCCCAAAGTGCTGGGATTATAGGTGTGAGCCACCATGCCTGGTCTAAGCTCAGATGTTAATTGTAGTTAATTGTAATGTTCATATGTAGATTCTTTGGGTTTATCTATGATACGCAGTCATATCATCTGTGAATAATAACAGTATTATTTATTCTGTCCCAGCCCTTATGCTTTTAATTTCCTTTTCTTGTGTTCTATACTGGCTCTGTGCCTTTGGAGCTAATGAGGTTTTTCCCTCTTTCCTTCCAGATGAGGCTGAGGCACACATTGACTATGAAGATAACTTCCCTGATGACAGATCTGTGTCATTCAGAGAGCTCATGGAGGATTCCCGGACAGAGGCAGAAGAGGACAGGAGTCAGGGAGACTTGTCTGAGGAGGCTCCAAAACAGGACCATCTGGTCTCCATTTCTGTGGGGAGAGAAAACATAGCCCAGGATAAAGGCTTTGTGCCAACCACAGGCTTGCCTGGCGCTGGGAGCAGTGTCCCTGCAGACTCGCCAGGATCGCGGCTGCTCCAGAAGCACTTGTTCTGGTTTCCTGCTGAGGCTTTCCACAAGCCTGGGTTGGAAAAGGAGGTGGATGATGACACCAAAAAGCACTTTTCTGCTGGAGACAACCACAGTGGTGTAAAATTGGTCCCAGGTGAACCTGAAACTAAGGTGATCTATGACAACACTGATGGTCCCTTGGGGCCATTTATGGGCAAGAATGATAGCAAGGCAGGGGATCCTGTGGTGAGCAGCAGTGATGAGTCCTGGTTAGATGGCTACCCTGTGACAGATGGGGCTTGGAGGAAGACAGAGGCAGAAGAGGAAGAAGATGGGGACAAAGGGGATGGGTCAGTAGAACTAGATGAAAACATCCTACTTACTCCTGATCAGCCCATTCTTGTGGAAGTTAAGAAGCCCTGGAGTAGCACCCTCACACCAAGCGAGGGCATGACCCATAGTTCAGTTCTTCCATCTCAAATGCTAGATGTGGAAGCTTTGGCGCTCAGACCCATGAGTGTGTCCGAGCCTGAGGGCAATGGGGATGGTGACTTGACCAAGTACCAGTCAACTCTACCCTGGAGATTCACCACAGAGGAGTCTCCGATGGCCACCCTGCCCTATGAGCTCACCAGCTCCACCCTGGAGATATTAACAGCGACCACTGTCAAGCAGACACCTAACCACATCCCCTCAACGATCATGACAACCACCCAGCCTCCAGGAGAAACCACTGCTCCTGAGATCCAGGACAGCTTCCCATACCTGCTGTCTGAAGACTTCTTTGGACAGGAAGGCCCTGGGCCGGGTACAAGCGAGGAGCTTCATCCCACCTTGGAGTCATGTGTGGGAGGCAGATGTCCTGGCCTCAGCAGAGGCCCTGTGATCGCCACCATTGTCACCGTCCTGTGCCTACTGCTGCTCCTGGCAGGTGTGGGGATGGTGTGGGGCTACCGCAAGTACCAGCACAAGAGCTCCGTGTACAAGCTGAATGTTGGCCAGCGGCAGGCTCGGCACTACCACCAGCAGATCGAGATGGAGAAGGTCTAGGCACCTTCGGAGTGGGTTCTCCCAAAGCCACTTGGGAGGAAAATAACTGTGACACATCACACTGATAATTTACTAGAGCATGATGCAGGTGGACTGGGGCTCATCATGTTTTCCTCAGCTCTTTGTTTTATAGGCTGAGAAGTGTCTCTGGAGCACCTGGGAGGGCAGGGAGGCTTTGGTGGCATCATCACTCACATCAGTGTCTTCACCATCTGCCGTGGAATTGACTACACTAATCCCAGACCTGTGCTTGGGTCCAGTTTCCAGTGTGAGGTTGAAAATCGCCTCTTCCTTCATCACAGTATTGTTATTATTATTATTATTATTATTATTATTGTTATTTTTTTTTTTTTTTTTTTTTTTTTTTTTTGAGATGGAGTCTCATGCTGTTGCCCAGGCTGGAGTGCAGTGGCACAATCTGAGCTCACTGCAACCTCTGCCTCCCAAGTTCAAGCAATTCTCCTGCCTCAGCCTCCCAAGTAGCTGGGATTACAGGCATGCACCACCACGCCCGGCTAATTTTTTTTGTATTTTTAGTAGAAATGGAGTTTCACCATGTTGGCCAGACTGGTCAAGAACTCCTGACCTCAAGTGATCCGCCCTCCTTAGCCTCCCAAAGTGCTAGGATTCCAGGTGTGGGCCACATGACAGTATTACCTTTTTGAAGAAAGAAGATCACCAGCTTCATGCCCTGAAATTTTATAAATAGTCATGATAAACCAAGTGTATGAGAGCAGCAGTATTTAGGACATAGATATTGAATTATTGGGAGAGGAATATGGAAGAATAATGGGTTGTTTCCTTTTAATGTTGTGATGTTGCTGAGGGCAGATGAACCAAGAGCCAGGACACAGTCCAGAAGCTCTGAGGTTTCTTTTTTCGTTGTTTCTTGAAATTAGAGAGAATTTAAGACTGACATTTTGTTGGGGGAGGTGAGGAATGAAGAAACACACATCCCTCTCTGTTCCCTCCATTTTGTGGGACAGCCTATCATTTATTCTATTTTATTTTCAATCTTTCCTGGTTAAGGATTTGCTATTATTTTTTAAAAACAAAGTTAGCTTTGTACCAGTAAGTACCATTTCCTCTCAGAAGCAGTGGCCTAGTTGTCCTTGACCAGTCTGTGCCTAGGAATGTCTTGGAATTTTTGCCAGGACTAACAAAACTCAGTCCTTGGTTTCCTCTCTCAGGATTAACCATTTCTCTGAACTCCAGTAAGATGGAATGACACAGGAGAAAAAAAAAAAAGAAATGTTTTCAGAGGGCCGAACACCAGGATATCAAGTATGGGCACATACTTGATGGAGAAGCAGAAGAATCTGTAAAAGAGTATGAAATGATCTGTGCTGATCTGTTCTCCAGTGTGGAAACTGGGAGTTCTGTGGAAACAGAAGCCATCCTGTCTGTTGGGCAACCCATTTCATAGCATCTAAATCATTCCTTAGGGTGGCTCAGCCAGTATGGTTTATGGCAGTGGTTCTCAAAGTGTGGTCCTCAGACCAGTAGCATCAGCATCACCTGGGAATTTGTTGGAGATGCAGATTCTCTAGTCCCACCCTAGACTCAGGAAACAGGAACCCTGGGAGTAGGGCCCAGTTCTCTGTGTTTTTAACAAGCCCTGCAGGTGATTTTGATGTGCACTCAAGTTTGAGAGCCTGTTGGTTTATAATAAGCTCAAATGTGAACTTCAAGGCCAGCTGAACTCCTAAAGGCACAGAAGATGAGTATGTGGTGTGTGTTGTGTGGAAGTCAGGCATGGCTGTGTGCAGCTGAGGTGGCATTTGAAGCTGCCCAAATGCCACCTGCAATAGTCTCCTGTATGTTGGCACAGAAATGAAACATGTTATATTTTTCTAATATGAATCACCTTCTTGGAAATAGTTATCAGTGGTAAAAGGTGAACACAATACATTAATTTTGAGACACCACAGGAGTCTAAGTGTTTTTGTGTGGTAGAGGGAAATCCTGATCTTTTTTATGATTGAAAAATTTTTGGTGGTGTTTTACCTAAGGAAAAAAGAATTCACAACATGCTTTCTACCCTGCCACCTCTTTTCAGCAAGCTTTGGAAAAATACTAGGCGAAGTAGCCATAAAGAAAAGCAGCATAATCAAAGATCTTAGTCCCCATAGTTGGGTAAAATAAAGCCTGAAGGCACCAACTAGAATACCTATGCATCAGATGAAGTCAAGAACAATAGGAATAAAATGCTTTCTGCATGTAGCCAAAGCAAAACATAATAGAATAAAAGCCAGAGACTGTATATATTTATAAATTAGATCCTAATCTACTGCAAGATAACTTTTCTATTTTTAACTATATAAAATAACCTCTGTCCCAGCATTGGGACTGTGTTAGTAACTATTATTATGGAATAACCCAAAACATTGAATTTATACCAACAAATAAATAGGCAATATTAATACATGTGTATTAATAAATTTATTACAAATTATCAGTACATGTAAATGTTTTATTTGTAGACATGGACTGTGAAATAAACCCAACACATCAGTTTTTAAGTTCTTATTGGTGTGGTATCCTCTAAATTAATGTTATAGAATCTAAAACTGCATGTTGAAAGGGAATGATTAAAATACTATAAATCTAAATTGTATGTCATGCATGTTTTGAGAATGGTGAATGTTTAATGCCCATGAAAATTAGGGGAGGGGGTTCTATTAACACAAAGCTTCTGAGATATTTAAAATAAATAATTATTGCCCCAACAGTTGCTGAATGTATTTTATTTCTAGGCTACTGCACCATGGTTTAAAAAAAAAAAAATCTCACTGGGCACAGTGGCTCACACTGGTAATCTCAGCACATTGGGAGGCTAAGGCAGGCAGATCACTTGAGGTCAGGAGTTCGAGACCAGCCTGGCCAACATGGTGAAACCTTTTCTCTACTAAAAATACAAAAATTAGCTGGGCGTGGTAGTGCACGCTTGTAGTACCAGCTACTCGGGAGGCTCTGGCAGGAGAACTGCTTGAACCGGGAGGTGGAGGTTGCAGTGAACTGAGATCATGCTACTGCACTTCAGCCTGGGGGACAGAGCAAGGCTCCATCTCAAAAAAAAAAAAAAAAAAAAAAAAAATTATCTAGTAATCTTGAAAATAATGTCTTAATACTTACTATATCTAAGATCTAAGACTGTCCTTTCTAAACCTAACTCTCAGCTATGTTACCTCCTGCAGCAGGATTTTAGGGAAGTTTGTGACACTCTTGCCCCTCCTCCCTCCCTACTTCCCTCTTCCTTGCCCCAACCAGAGACCACTCACTTCACTGCAATGAAACACCCAGGACCTCACTATTCAAAGTGCGGCTCCTGCCCTGGTAGCCCAGGCCCTGCAAGCAAGTACACAATCTCAGGCCGCACCCCAGGACTGCTGAATCAGGATCTGCATCTAACAGGATGCCCAGGTGGCAGGCATGAATGGTAAAGCTTGAGAAGCACTGGCCTAAGAGAGAACTGATTATCCCCTTTCTCTTCACAGGACACTCAAAGGAGTAAGTAGAGGGTTAGCTGAAGGGACTGTTCACAAAGGTGTGGGGAGAGTTAGGGGAACCATCAAGGGATGGTGGGGACCTGTTAGAGAGCCAACAAGAGCTCAGCAATAGGAAAGGCCCTGCAGGACAAGGGCTCTGGCCTCAAGGAGAATGCAGCCAGTGTCCAACTGTGGCCTGGAGGAAGCAAAGATTTTAAGGACCCAGACCTTGTCTCACCCTGCCATCTCTTGCTGGCATGTCCCAGTGGCAACTGGAAATCAGAGGGTGAAGAAGTCCAGGCAATGGAATCATAGAGGTCAGGCTCCTGGGACATCAGGCATGTTGGAGGGGCCTGTTGGAAGAGATGTGGAAGGGCAACTAGCAAATCCAGCTCAGACACCATCAGCACCAATCCCATCTGCCTTACGTCCATTTTCACGTCCATGACCACCACAGATCCATGCCTCCCAAGCCTTCCAATGTTGTGGACATTGTTGATGCCCCTCCCAAGTCCCCTTTGCTAGGTAGGTGAACCCATCTTCCAGCTGCCCTGAGTGTTGGCTGGTAAAATGCTCATAAGCACATAAGTGTACCCTTCCAACACAGAGAAATGCCCTTGGCCTACTGGGAGTTCCCTCACCCAGGAAGTTAGACCACCTTATACTCTGCTAGGGCAGCCTATAACCAATGACCAGCTGTCATGGGAATGCAAAAGGCTGGCCTCCTTGCCTCAAGGTGGGACCAACTCCAATGTGATTCATGCTCCAGAGCTCCCATGAGATCAGGCTGAAGCCAGTCTCCAACTGAAGACACATCCTTACTAGCTCCTTCCTGTTTCCCTCACACCCCTTCTCTTGAGAGCACCCCATCACTTCCCTTGCTTCAAAGGATTCTGACCTAAGACATCCATCAACTCAACTCTTATTCCCTGCACCTCCTCTCCTCCTCAGTCCAGATTTTTTACCACATCCTCTGGAATTCTTGGGCTTATCTCCATGTCCTCCACCTCTTCTTCAGACAGCTGTTTGAACTCTCCATAACGTGGACTTCTTTTTGTGCTGGCTGGTTCCTCGCTCTTTCCACCTGCTTCCTTCTACTATTCTTTCTCCTGCCTGCCCCTTAGTGGCATGCATGGAGCATAGTTGCTGTTGACAGTCATGCCTGAAGATGCGTTGGGTCCCTGTTTGAAACAGATTCCAAATGTTTTTCCTAGTGAGATTCCAGATCTCCTCTGAAACACAATCTTCCTGGGGAGAGGCATGAGCCTCTACTGCCTGACAGGACCTCAGCCAGCTCATGGCTAGCAAGGACCAGTCCTCCTGCATGAGATCCAGGAGTCCCTGGTGTGAAGTTTCTACTTTGTTAGATGAATGTCAGAAATTTCACAGACCTGAGAAAACAGAGCTCATTACAACATAGCTTCCAGAATGTAGTGAAGACATCCCTGTCCAGTGGATAGAATAGAAAATAGAGAATAAGCAAAGTAAAACATTTAATGTGATGTAAAAGAAAACAAAAGCTTTTGTTTTCAACTATTTTCTGAGTTCTAATTTTCAACAAGAGTGAGCTTGTACATACCACACTAACCCAAAGAGAGGAGGCAGAGAAAGACATCAGCAGTGGTCTTTGGAGTTTGGCCTACTGACTGCTACCGTAAAGTGGGAGATAAAACTCTGGAATCTTGTATCTGTTGGCCAAATTGCTTAATTCCTTCCTATTCTCTTCTTATAAAATGAGGCACTAATATCCTACCTGCCAGCTCCGAGAGGATCTACAGCCAACTCATTCATTCAACAAGCAACAAAAGTCAGCTATTTTTGTGGGGACAGTGTCAGGTGCCAGGATATGTGGCTGGCCCTAGATGGAAAACACTCTAAGGATAACCATGGCTGCTCTTGATTCTTATTTCTGGGGTAGGAGTGGGTCAGGCAAGGCAAAGCCGGGCTGTCATGGTGTCTTCTCTTTCAGGGAGATGTCATGGGGACAGGCATGGGGATCAGTCTTGCCCCTGGCTGCAGGCACAGGAAGTCCCACGCATAAAACCTTTGGCTGAGGCTTACTTAAGGTTCCTTTCCGTTTTTCTTTCCTCCCTTGTACATAGTTTAAACTCTCCACACTAGGTCATTCAGGCCTGGAGTCACCAGAAAAAAAGAAGTCCCTGTTTGGGGGATGGCAGATGATCAAGAGTTCAGACAGCTGCGATGAAGGATTAGTTGTGGGTTTTTCTCAGTGCCTTGCTACAAACTGTGTTGCAGTTCCATGTTCCGACACTATTAAATAATGTTTTCTCTGGCACCGATCCACCTTTTCCCTACAGTTTAAGTATTGATTTTTTTTTTTAACTGAAGTGGCTTCGGTTTACAGCTCACATTTAAAACTTAGAAACGTTATTTCCATAAATGTTGGCAGAAGCCGGTCACTGTTTATTCCACCAGCAGTCATAATAAACCCCTTCCCACTGACAATCTGACAAATCATTTTCTGTTTGCCACTGAGGTGGGTTCAATAAAATTTTTGTGCTCTTAAAATTTCCCTAATAAGAACTGAAAGCACACATTTCCTTCCTAGGCAGGCCTTGTGGTCACTGCTCGCAGTGGCTCTCTTTCTGAATTCCAGAGGTGAGCACAACAGGTTAGTTGTAGTAATTAGAAAGTCTCAAAAATCAGGAAGATTTTAGTATGTTGCATATGTTGGTATGTGCTCATTTCGGTCAGTTAGTCACTTTTAATTACATGTGTGTACACAAACCTCCCCTCAGCCCTTCACTTCTCCGCAAGTCAAATGTGAACAGTAGCAGTGGCCACAAGGAGTATCTTTAGACCCTTCCCAGCGGGTGCCTCCTGCTTGGATGCCCTGAGTGGCAATGGGGCTGGACAGATGCCCCACCACGATGGGCGGCCTCCCCACCAGCCTGCAGAACCAAAAAGCAACCACTGGGCTCCATGCTGATGGGTCAGAGGACAAGCGAGGCATCTTACAGCGGGCCTGGAAGCTCCCACAGAGCTTACAAATGTGTTTGTTTTTTTCAAGACAGGCCAGACTGAGGCTGAACCAATGGGGTCTCAATCCAGGAATCTTCTAGGCTCTTCCAAGAAACAAAGGGAGGTGTTGGGTTGAGGTCACTGAGTGCAGCCTGCACATCAGGGTTTCACGGTAGGTTTGGAAGAACCAGCCCACTTTTTTTTTTTTCTTTTTTTTAAGGTTTGGTTTCCTTTGAAATAGAAATTTTGGTAACTCAGCGCCACAGCCTTCAATCAAAGCAAAGTACTGACAATATTGACTGTACTATCACCAGGGTCCTCAGGGGACATCGCTAGGGTGGGGTGGACGTGCTTTTCAATCCCCAGTGAAAGGAGGCCAACTTCAGAGAGTAAACGAGGACCCCCTACCATGCCAACTCAACCCATATGTGGAACAACATCATGTACAGAAAGCTCACCCCAAGCTCACAAGGACCCAACGGGACCGCTGCAGGGTACAGAGGTGGAGTAAGTCACAACACCCAACCCAGCCTGGGTCCCTGTGGACGTCGGCTTTCATTTTCTCACACAGCTGGGAAGGACATTGCAGCCCAGGGCTATAAGGGGAGTTCACAGCTGCTGGGCACACTATTTACAGGCTCAGGAATCCCGGAGCAGGGCGTCCACTCGCTGGGTCCTCCACTACTTCCTAGTCCTGTCTCATCACCCTCTTCCGCACTGAGTTCAAAAGGAAGTTTCTCTGGTGGAGTAGAGGGTGGGGTGAGGAAATAAAGGAGAACCCGGCATCCCGTGGGCAAAGGCCATCTCCCCCAGCAGGAAGCCACATAAGATCTGACGCATCGCTGGGACTGGGGGGCTGCTGTGGACATGGTGCATCCACCAGTAATAACACTGACTCTTCGGGTCTAACACGCCCACTGGGAGTACAGCCTCTGCGGACATGGGCAACTTCAGCCCAAGACAGAAGTGGTAGGGGACTGTCCTGGGTTGGGCACCCTCAAAAGAGAACCTGATGCAGGGATTCTTGTGCAGGTGAGTGAGGACATGGTGTCAGAAGGGATGAGGGAAGCAGGATGGAACTGAAGGAGAAACAGAAGGATGTGCCCGAGTTCCCCGAGGTTGGTCGAGTGTTCTGAGGGATAAGGAAAGCCCAGAAAAGCACCATGTGTGAGTGTTCCACCCCAATGAACCACCATTACACAAAAACCCAAACACTCCATCCTTTTATTCCTTCCCAGGCTATTGCAGGAAAAGTCTTGTTTCCCAAATGCTGTGCCTTTCTCCTCTTGCCTTCAACCCTGGAGGGGCCCAACTACGCAAGTGGCTTCTTTGGGGAAGGGAATGAGGCTGAATAAAGAAAGCTCAGCTTCCAGCACACCACACTCTCTTGGTTTTCTCTGACCTTAAGGTAACCCCTTCTCAATCTCTTTGGCTGATTTCCAATTTCCCAGAGGGCCCAAGGGCTCCATCCATGGCTCTTTTCTGTTGCTTCTCAGTAATACTCAAGAGACAATCTCACTGGCCCCTCCGGCCACATGGCTTTAAATGCCACTAACATGCTGATGGTTCAGTAGGGGACGCTGTGGTGCCCTGCCAGATCCCTTCACAGACCCAGTTCCCAGGACCCCACAACCACCAACACACTACCATGCATGGTAGCTGCCAGATACCTACAGCCTCTTTTCCAGAGACTTGCCCTCAACTGAAGCCACTTGCCTTCAAATGTACCAGCAGCACTCCCAGGGATCTTCTCACAGCCAATAAATGACTGATTAGAGGCTTTCATGGGTTCCTTCTGAGAGCACCCCACACAATAAACCAAGTGCATTCAGATCCCTGTCCCGAGCTCTGCTGCAGACCTGACCTGAGAAAACTCTCCACTTGGATTTGCAGCCAGAACCTCCCATTCCAACCACAGACAGCCTGCTTTGCACCAAATTCCTTACTTACCCAGCCCATCCTTCCGTTTCAGTAACCGGTAACTCCATCTTTCCTGCTATTCAGGCCGAAAACCTTAATGTCATCATTAACTCTTCTTTCTCTTACACTGCACATTCAACCTCTCAGCAAATCCTATTGGCTCTGCTTTCAAAATAAATCTAGATATTTGGCCACTGCTGTTGCTGTGGCCCAGGCCCAAGACTGGAATCTTGCAGCAGCTTCCTAACAGGTCTTCCCTCTTCCTTCTGCCCTTGTCCACTAAAGTTTTTCACACTATGGCAGCTGGAATGACCCTTGCAAAATATAAATCAATCAAGGCACTCCTCTGTTCAAACCCTCCAGTGGCTCCCATCTCACTCAGCAGAAGCCACGTCAAGGCCCTCCGCCACCTGACCTCCTCCCCAGCCGTCTCTCCTTCCATTCTCCCCCTGCCCATGACTTTGCTTGGTCTCCCTGCTCTTCCCCGAGCATGCAGAGCAGGGGCACTGCACATCTTGTTCCTCCACCTGGAACCTGGACCTTGCCCAGGGTCCACTTTCCTAATGTCTCTGCTCTGACGTCCCTTTCCCAGTGAGGCCCCATTTAAAACTGCAGCCTCATCTCCAGGATTTCTTCCTCCCTCCCCTGCTTTATTTTTCTCCATAGCAATTATCACTGTATGATACCTTGTATATATTTATTCCTATGTATTGGCTATCTCTTTCTCCCTGTAGAATGTAAGCTCCATGAGCGCAGGGAACTTTCCCCTGTTATTCGGTGAAGTATCTGTAGTTCCCTGGTCAATGCCTAGCACACAGTAGGTACTCAATAAATATTTACTCAAAGAATAAATGGAACTAGACAGCTCTGACTTTCTTCTTTTTCCATCTCGGAGACTCATAACTAAGCATTGTCCTCAAATGGGATTGGCCAACCGTTGTGATTTTGGAGATGCAAAGTGGGGCAAAAGCCACATTTCTGTACTCTACACTCTCTACTCGTTTTTCAGTGGGTGCTAGAATTGGTACAAGTCAGACCAAGTGAAAACCACTGTGAGGCTGGAGAAATTTAGCCTTTGTCTTCCACCATCTTTCCTGGATGGGGAGAAAGGAGACTAAAAGCTGGAAGAGCAAACAAGCCAAAGGAGGTTTTCACAATTATCATCTTTTAGGAATGTTTTTCTTATTTAAAAAATAATACTGATTTTCTGGGAAAAAAAAAAAAACAAGCCAGAGAAGACTGTCCTTCAAACCAAAATGGTGAGAAAGGCAGGTATGAACACGGGGAAGACAAGTGTGAACATGAGAAAGACAGGGGTGAAGGTGTGAAAACAGATGTGAGGATAAGAAGACAGGTGTAAAGGTGAGAAAGAGGCCGGGCACGGTGGCTCACACCTGTAATCCCAGCACTGTGGGAGGCCAAGGCAGGTGGATCACCTGAAGTCAAGAGTTCAAGACCAGCCTGGCCAACATGGCGAAACCCCGTCTCTACTAAAAATACAAAATTAGCCAGGCATGGTGGCACATGCCTGTAATCCCAGGTACTCGGGAGGCTGAGGCAGGAGAATCGCTTGAACCCAGGAGGCAGAGGTTGCAGTGAGCCGAGAACGTGCCAAAGGACTCCAGCCTGGGCGACAGAGCGAGACTCCATCTCAAAAAGAAGGTAAGAAAGATAGGTGTGAACACGAGGTGGCAGGTGTGAAGATGGGAAAGGCAGGCTCACCCCTGGTGACGTGTAGTGAGAGAAATGGGGGCTTCCCTTTCACTTCGGAGAGGAAAGGGAAGGCTCTGAGGTATCAACAGCCTGGGCTGTTGGGAAAAGGACAAAGAATCTGTGTTTCCTGAACGTCAAGAAGAAGTCTCTTTGGTTGCTGTGGGCTAGCTGGTCTCCTCCAGTTCTAAGAGGTCATCCACATATTCCACAACTTCTCCCTGTGAGAGACAACAGGACAACTTTGTTAAATGGGCTCATTGGACTTTTAAAAGTGCTGATGAGCAGAAACAGTATCCCGAGAGGCCATTGCCACTGTCTGCTTTGGCTGAAACAGGTTTTCTCTGTTTCTCAGGGGCCCAGAGGACCTGATTTCTCCCTGTGGAGGGGACCTTGGCTTTCACTCCATTTGAACTTGCTATCAAGTGCTCTGCGAGATCCGCCAACATGCTGTGTGAGGCAGACAGCCCAGCCTGTGAACGGCTCTACCAAGTGCCCCTCCTGTGTGCATCTCTGCCTACTCCCCTTTCTCCCCTCTCATGTGCAGGTCTCCCACAGGAACACTTTCTATCTGTTGCCTTTCTGCCTTGACCACCAGAACACAAACTTCTCAAGGACCAGGGCCTGGGTTGATTTTTCTTCCCCAGAGCCCAGCACACAGAAGGTGCTCAATAAATATGTTGAAGAATGAATGACTGAGCGCATGCATACATATTGCTGGTATGACTAAAGCAATCATCCCTCTTACAGGAGAGACACACAGGGACAGTGGGATCCACTTGCCCAGTGTCGGTACCAGGAGCTCACCTGCTCCCTCCTGCAATCAGCCTTACACTTCAACTTGAAGCAGCCCAGCACCGTTCCCAATTTCTTTCTCCACACTGACTTCTCTCCTAGAACCCTCCTGGACCACCAGCTGATGACACCCATTCTCTTTTCTGCAGAGAATGAGTGGATGACCAAGGCTGAGGCACCTTCCATAAGAGTCAGCACAGACCGGCCCCACCACCCCTGCTAAAGCTCGACCCCTTCACTGAGCTCACCATCCCAGGCCAAGAGCCTGTTGGCTCCTTTTGATGTTTCAACACAGAGAAATTTACAAAAATCTTGCAGCATTTGGGAATAACTGGAAAACCTATCAAGTACATGAGACACAAATGGGAGTCTTAGTATTATCATCAAATACTTCTACTATGTCATGCCTGAGGTTAGAAACTCAAATTGTAACAGTAGAACATTATGGCTTGGAAAAAGCGTTTTTCAGTTGCTTTCTAGACCCCAAAAGGAAAACACAGCATAGTAGACGGATTATGTGTATAGCCATAACTTCTGCTTAGGGAGTTACTATATCCTGCTGTGTGTCTGTTGTGACTTGTGGGATGATGGTATTATTTACTTTTAGCTCACTAGTAATGAGTGCCCGAGGCAGCACAGATGAAAGAACTGCACCCCCTGCATGGCTGTTGTGGTGAATACTGGTGGGGCCTCGCTCAGATCTCCTTCCCAGCGCACCCATCCCCAACTCCTGCGAGGGCTGTTTGCTAACGGCTAGCAGCTGCCCCATCTCTGGGCAATTGTCTTTGGCCAAACAACAACAACAAAAAAAAACAACAGCAGTCTTGCCAGGGAGGTTACACACCAGCCCTTCCTGGCAACAAAGAATGAATGACAGACTGATAAGGGGGACTACAAAAGGCAGGAACAACTCTGCGGTGCCATTCATGCTCCAGAGTCCCCCGTGGGAGCAGGCGAAGCTTGACTCCAGCTGAGACCACATCTTTGTTGAGCTCCTTACTCCGACCCTCATTCTGTTCCTATCTGAGAGTACTCCCTCAATAAATCCTTCCAACAAATTATATTCTGTTTCTTTGGACTTTCCTGAAGCAAACAACCATCAGAACTTGAAACCTGAAGCATCTATTTCAGCCTGTTTTAAAAAGTTTCTGAAACTGTAATAAACCTCTGCAAAATTTTGAACCAGTATGTAGACCTTCAGGAGTGCTTATATACATTTCAATGCCAGAAAGATAATAAGGAAGAATGCCACACATATCAGCAGCTAAAGTAGTAGTATGTCCTTTGGAAAATGGAAGGATTAAACTAAGAATTTTATGATTTTGCTTATATTTTCATTTCAAAGTATTACTTGCCATAATTTGGTATATAGTAAGAAAATGGTTCATTCTTCAGAGATGGATTAGTTCTTTCACAATTCTAAAGCCTCAATTAATAAGCAAACTACTCCAGAACCTTCAACAAAGTCCTTTTATCTTGAAAGTGCCAAGTCCAAGAATCCTAGGAATTTTAAAGCCTGCAATAAGCTTGGTGTGTTCATCAGATGATTACTAACCCTCTGTGTGACTGTGAGCAAGGCACTCTCTCTTTCTGAGTTTATTTCCTTATCTGTGACATGAGAGAGCTTTACTGAATCCTGTAAAAAATCTCTTCGTGTTCTAATATCTACGATTTGCTTTCTATATATGTTGTTCTTATACATCAGAAGTCTTCCAAGTGTTCGCAGCCTTAGACCAGGAATTTCACCACTGGGAATTTTTTCTAAGGAAATGATTAGAGAAGAAGTAAACGATTTAGTCCCTGCTATGCTATTTGTAAAAGCAAAAAAGTTAGAAGCAAACTAAATGCCTACAAAAAGGCTCTATTTCTACAAATTCTATATCATGTAATATTAGTCACTAAAAAGTCATGTTTATAATGAATATTAACTAACAAGGGAAACAAAATCATGTGATCATCTCAACAGATGCAGAAAAGCATTTGACAAAATTCAACACAACTTCATGATAAAAAAAATTCAATGAATTAGAAATAGAACTTCCTGAACCTGATAGGGGCACCTACAAAAAATCCACAACTAATATCATATTTTCACATTTAATGCTGAAAGACTGTATGCTTTTTCCTTTTAAGATTGGGAATAAGACAAGGATGTTTACTCTCTCCACTTCTTTTTTTTTTTTTCCAGAGAGACAAAGTCTCGCTCTGTCACCCAGTCTACAGTGCAGTGTGGCATGCTCATGGCTCACTGTACGCTCCCACTCCTGAGCTCCAGCAATCCTCCCACTTTAGCCTTATGAGTAGCTAGGATTACAGATATGCACCATCATACTTAGCTAATTGTTTTTTTTTAGACAGTGACTCACTGTGCCGCCCAGGCTAGAGTGCAGTGGTGTGATCTCAGCTCACTGCAACCTCCACCTCCTGGGTACAAGCGATTCTCGTGCCTCAGCCTCCTGAGTAGCTGAGACGATAGCCATGTGCCACCAGGCCCAGCTAATTTTTTTGTACTTTTAGTAAAGACAAGGTTTCGACCAATTGGCCAGGCTGGTCTTAAACTCCCGACCTCAGGTGATCCGCCCACCTCAGTCTCCCAAAGTGCTGGGATTACAGGCGTGAGCCACCACACCTGGCCTAATTTTTTTTATTTTTTGTAGAGATGGGATCTTGCTATGTTGTCCAGGCTGGTCTCAAACTCCTGGGTTCAAGTGATCCTCCTGCCTCAGCCTCCCAAAGTGCTGGGATTTAGAGGCATGAGCCCCTGTGCCAGGCCTACTCTCTCTGCTTCTATGCAACATGGTACTAGAAGTTTTAACTAGAACAATTAGGCAAGAAAAATAATACACACATACATACAAACTAATAAATAAGTTCAGCAAGTTTGCAGAATCAATACACAAAATCTATTGTATTTCTATTCTTTTAGAATATGTCCAAAATGAAAATAAAAAAAATTTCATTTACAATAGCATCAAAAGAATAAAATGCTTGAATACTGGGGGTTGGAAAGAATTTATTTTAATTTTTTAAAAAATAGAATGTTTACGAATAACAAAATAAGAAAACACTGTAAAAGAAATTTTAAAAAATCCAAATAAGTGGAAAGACTTCTCACGTTTATGGATCAGAAGACAATATTAAGATGCCAATACTACCCAAAGAGATTTATAGGTTCAGTGGAATTTCCTATAAAAGAATCCCAGCTGCCTTTTGCAAAAACTGAAAAAGCTAAACCTATAATTCATATGGGAATATAAAGGACCCAAAATAGCCAAAATCTTCTTGGAAAAGAAGAACAATGTTGGAGGACTCACACTTCAAATTTCAAAATGTAATACAACGCTACAGTAATCTAATCTTTGTTGAAAGTCCACGTAATTTAAAAAAAAAAAAAAAAAGCTATAGTAATGAAGACAGTGTAGTACTAACCTTAAGGATAGAAATTGAGATGAGTGTATAGACTGAGAGTCTGGAAAATAATTCTCACATTTATAGTCAATTGATTTCTTTCAAGGGTACCAAGACAATTCAATGGTGAAAAAGTCTTTTCAACAAATAGTGCTGTAACAACTGGCTATTCACATTCAAGAGAATGAAACTAGACCTCTTCCTAATATCATACATAAAATTAACTCAAACGGGTTGTAAATTTAAATGCAGGAGATAAAACTATAAAATCATAACAGTAAAATCAGGAGTAAATCTTTGTGACCTTGGATTAGGCAATGGTTTCTTAGATATAACACACAAAACAAAAGCAACAAAAGAAAGAACAGATAAATTGAATTTCACCAAATTTGAAAATTTGTGCTTCAAGACACCATTTAGAAAGTGAAAAGACAACCTACAGATTGTGAGAAAATATCTATAATTCATATATCTGATAAGGAACTTATAACTAGAATACCTAAAGAACTTCTACAACACAATAATAAAAAGATAAATAACAATTTTAAAGTGGACAAAAGATTTGAATAGATGTTTCTTCAAAGATATACAAATGGCCAATCATGAAATGATGCTCAACATAATTAGTCACTAAGAAGGTGCAAATCAAGCTGGGCGCAGTGGCTCACACCTGTAATCCCAGCATTTTGGGAGGCTGAGGCGGGTGGATCGCCTGAGGTCAGGAGTTCGAGACCAGCCTGGCCAATATAGTGAAACCCCATTTCTACTAACAATACAAAAAATTAGCTGGACATGGTGGTGCGCACCTGTAATCCCAGCTACAGTGGCTGAGGCAGGAGAATCCCAGCTACAGTGGCTTGAGGCAGGAGAATCATTCTCTTGAATGTGAATAGCCAGTTGTTACAGCACTATTTGTTGAAAAGACTTTTTCACCATTGAATTGTCTTGGTACCCTTGAAAGAAATCAATTGGGAGGCAGAGGTTGCAGTGAGCCAAGATCGCACCATTGCACTCCAGCCTGGGCAATAAGAGTGAAACTCTGTCTCAAAAAAACAACCAAAAAAAAAAAAAAGAAAGTGCAAGTCGGAACCACAATGAAATACTACTTACATCCACTGGCATGGCTATTAATAAAAAAGACAATATTAAGTTTTGTTGAAGACATTGCAAAGTTGGAACTCTCACACACTGCTGATGGGAATATAAATGGTGCAGTCACTTTGAAAAACAGTCTGGCAGTTTCTCAACAGGTTGAACCATTACCGTATGGCCCAGCAATTCCATTCCTAGGTATGTACCTGATTTGGTTTGGATATTTGTCCCCTCCAAATCTCAAGCTGAAATGTAATCTCCAGTGTTGGAAGTGGGGCCTGGCGGAAGGTATTCGGGTCAGGGGCAGATGCCTCAAAATGTCTTGGTGCTCTCCTCATGATAGTAAGTGAGTTCTCACTCTGAGTTCACAAGAGATCTAGTTGTTTAAAAGAGTGTGGCACTGCTCTCGCCATGTGACATATGCCAGCTCCCCCTTTGCCATGACCATAAGCTTCCTGAGACCTCACCAGAGGCCGAGCAGATGCCGTTGCCACACTTCCTGTGCCACCATGCCCAGCTAATTTTTAAATTTTCCGTAGAGACAGAGTCTCACTGTGTTACTCAGGCTAGTCCTGGGCTCAAGCAATCTCCTGCCTTGGTCTCCCAAAATGCTCGGATTACAGGCATGAGCCACCGCACCCAGCCAGGTATTTCTTTACAGTGATGCAAAAATGACCTAACACAATACCTATGTATACACTCCTAGGTATAAAAAAAAAACAACTGGAAAGCTTATGTTCAAACAAAACTTTGTACACAAATGGTCATAGCATCATTATTCAAAATAGCCAAAAAGTGGAACCAACCCAAACATCCATCAACTGAAGAAAGGATAAACAGAATGTGATATAGCCATACAGAAGAATATTACTTGGTAGTACAAAGGAAATTTTACAGGTAACATGTTCAACATGGCTGAACTTTGAAAACATATGCTCAGTGAAAGAACCCAGTCACAAAAGACCACATACCCTATGATTCCATTTATATGGAATGTCCACAACAGGCGAATCAACAGAAACAGAAAGTAGATTAGAATATTCCAGGGGCTGGAGGTGGAGGCAGGAGTGGGAACGTTGGCCCGGAGGAGAAATGGGAAGTGACTTAGCGATGGAGTTTCTTTTGGGGCGATAAAATGTTCTAAAGTTAAATAACGGTGATGGATGCAAAATTTTGTGGATATAGTTAAGTACCACTGAATTATATACTTTAAAAAGGAGCACTTTATTGTATTGAATAATATCTAAATAAAGCTGTTTTAGAAAAATATAACAAGTGAAACTGCTCATATTATAATATCAAGTGAAAAGTCATGAGACATAATTATAGCTGAGTTTATAATAAATATATAGAAAAACATAAATTTAAAACTATAAAATTTTTTTCTTTAATAATAAAAAACAATGGAAAGATATATACCAAAATATCCATAGTAGCCTGCCTCTAGATAACTGGGAACTCAACTCCTCCTACCTTTTCTAAATATATTTTTCTATACTTTCCTTTTATTTATTTTTTTTTTGAGGCAGGGTCTTACTCCAATTGCCGAGTCTGGAGTGCAATGGCGCAATATCACCCTCAACCTCCCCAGACTCCTTCAGCCTCCCAAGTAGCTGGGACGACAGGTGCACTCCACCACACCCAGCTAATTTTTTTGTATTTTTTGTAGAGACAAGGTTTCGGCATGTTGCCCAGGCTCGTCTTGAACTCCTGGACTCAAGCAATCACCTGCTTTGGCCTCCCAAATGCTGGGATCACAGGCGTGAGCCAGTACACCCAGCCTCTGCTCCACTTTCCAAACCACAGTGGCCAATCTTGTTGGTATCTGGCTGGTGTTCCTCCTTTTAGGGAACGGGGGCATGGCCCTGGTGGCATCTTGGGATCCTGTCTCAGGCTCTGCTTCAAGGATACCCAACCCAAGACACAGGCATGTGCATCACTTTCCAGTTTAGAAAGCATTTCCACATGCAACACAGTATTTTATTCTCCAGCCCTGGGAGGGCTGTATTATTATTCCCATTTTATAGATAAAGAACTGAGGCTCAGTTGTTTAATACCAGTGATGAGTTCATCCCATACCTATTTGTAGACAGAAAACAAATTCCATGAAGATGTCTTATTCAGAGGTGCTTCACCTAAAACTAGGCTATAGGAAGAGCAGACCTGGAGGCTCAGGAAACTTGCTGGCCTCATGCTCCTCATCTATAAAGCAAAGGATCAGACCAGAGCAAGCTCACAGCTCTCTCAGAGCTCCAATAGCTGACATGTCCCCAGCTTTCTCAGTAAGCATTTTCCTGTTTGTTCCAAACACATCTCTCTAAATACTACCGCTAATGATGGCTTTCCTGTGACCAGGCTGCCCCACCACAAAATGACCACTCCATAACCAGATGAATTGGGGTCAGAAAAGGGGTCAGCTGAGTAAGGTGAAATCAAGAATTTCAAGCAGTTCTAGAGAATGATAAAATGCTTAAAGATGCAATTTAGAAAAAATAATAATAGCAATAGTCTAGTAGAAAAATTGGGGTGGGAGTATCCATGTATCTTCAGAGTGCTGAGCAATTAAAAATTCACCGTTTTATATAAAGTGCAAAGATGAAGAGTGACCACTGTGAATTCCTGGAGCGTCGCCCCGTACCCGTTTCACTCTCAGGAAATGTGGCACTCCTGCCTAGGTGTCCTAGAAAGCCGCTCTTTCCCATGCCAGCGTTCTGGCTGTCACTGAAACACCCACAGTAACTGTCCTTCTCAAGGTCCCCTCTGTTTCTTACTTCAGGGACGACTCGGCCTTCCAGTGATTTTTAGCAAAGATGTGAGCAATATTTTCTCTTAGCCACCAGACATGTGCTAAGCATGAAAACTTACCTCATCATCATCCATTATATTTTCCTTAGCAAAGTCATACAGCTCCTTCTGGAGTGTGGTCACGTTAAAGAACTGAACTGCTTCCTGTTCAGACACAACAGAGAACAGTTTATAGGACCAACGTTTTCATCTTAGAACTGGGAGGAGGGAGGAACAGGATATGGGGTTTTTCTAAGGTGATGAAAATGTTTAAAATTAGATAGTGGTAATGGCTGTACAACTCTGCATATACTAACAACCACTGAACCACTTTAAAGTGGTGAATTCTATCCTATATAAATTATATCTCAATTTTTTAAAAAAAGAGTGGCCAGCCCTCAGTGGAAGATGAATTTATGAAAATCAAGATGGCATATAGAAATCCCCATGAAAACACAAGTAAAGAGCAAATATCAATTAGGAAAAATCTTTTGAAAGTAATATATGATGAATGGGGTTTGCTAACAACACATGCTAAGTGGTGAGTTTGCCTATCAAGGGAATTAAATGATGGTCCATCCACAAAAGAGACTACCAGGGAGCTGTTAAAGGATAATAATTAAGAAGTTACATGGATGTGACATGGAGAAATATACAAAGAAAGTTGCAAAAAGTTGTAAGACTATATAAATATGATCTTGTTTTTATAAAATACACAAATATTTACTATATATATGAGTAAATATATACCTTTAAAGCAGGGGATAAAGAGATGGCACAGGCTGGGCGCAGTGGCTAGCACTTTGAAAGGCTGAGGTGTGTAGATCACCTGAGGTCAGGAGTTTGAGACCAGCCTGGCCAACAAGGTGAAACCTCGTCTCTACTAAAACTACAAAAATTCGCCTGATATGTTGGTGTACGCCTGTAATCCCAGCTACTCGGGAGCCTAAGAAAGGAGAATAGCTTGAACTCAGGAGGCGGAGGATGCAGTGAGCCAATATCACGCCACTGCACTCCAGCCTGGGCGACAGAGCAAGAATCTGTCTCAAAAAAAAAAAAGAGAGAGAGAGAGAGAGAGTGAGAAGGTGTAGGATTATGAGAGAATTTTGATTTCCAAGTAAAATATTTCTGCAATGATCAAAATTTGTAGAGTTTTTATAGATTCAGAAATCAGAATGAAGCAGTAAAATGTTAAAACACACACATGTGCAAAACTACAGAAAAAATGACTTTTCCTTTATTTCCTTTTTTTTTTTTTCAGAGAGAGTCTCACTCTATCTCCAAGCTGGATGGCAGGGGCACAATCTTGGCTCATTGCAACATCTGCCTCCCGGGTTCAAGTGATTCTTCTGCCTCACCCTCCCAAGTAGCTGGGACTACAGCCGCGTGCCACCATGCCTGGCTAATTTTTGTAGTTTTAGTAGAGACGGGGTTTCACTGTGTTGGCCAGGCTGGTCTCGAACTCCTGATATCATGATCTGCCCGCCTCGGCCTCCCAAAGTGCCAGGATTACAGGCGTGACCCACCGCGCCCAGCCCCTTTTATTTCCAAAATAACCCTTTCTCTTAAGGTACAAGGTAGTCTCCAGAAGGCGAGAATGAAGAGAAAAGGGAAGGTGTGGTGCACCAGACTTACAGGTCTGGGCTGGAAGTGCTCGTCCGAGAGGCCCCAAGTGTCCCTGTGGTACTGGTAATACACCAGGTTCTGCTGCATGACCTTGTCATTCTGATCAAAGAGCAGGTAGCTGACTGCACAGGGGGCTGCGTTCTTCAGGTCATTCACTGGGGTTGGGAAGAAAAGACAAATGAAGAAATCAGCAAACCAGGCCCTATAATTCCTCTCACTGGTTCTGCTTCTAAACAAAAAGGTCATATGAACAAGCCCCTTCTCCACAGTCGTTCCTTCAGAGAGCCTGGGGCCGACTGGCAGCCCTGGGTGGGCAGGCCACAGATGGGGTCTCCACATTAGCCTGGAAGCCAGGCTTGAAACTTAGTTCTAGTTAGGCACATACCTATGGAGAAATGCCTATGTTCCACCTCCAGCTCTGGTGACCCGAGCTGGTCTCAGGTGCCTGGAAGTAGCTGGAAAAAGCTGGATTGTCCTGGGGCTGAGGGAGATAGGGAGGATGTGCTCAGTAAACAGGTTTCTCATTTGGGGCCTAGAGTATCTGGATCCCATCTGGATGGGACCACAGTCTCCAGATCTAGGTTAGCTCCCCTACAGCTAAACCAGACCTGGAAAACCCAAAGGATGGTGGAGTCTCTGGGCTGGAGGGGATTTGGAAAGTCGCCTGGTTTTGCCACCTCCTGAGGATGGAACTCCCACCTCCAATCTCTCTGTTTGGTGTTGCCCACCTATGACAGTACCTTCAGCAGAGGGATTTTGCAGGGCTTGGGATTTGTCTTGGGAGTACAGGATAAGGAGGAAGAGGTGATGAGAAACAAAGCCCCTCGTATTTATTCCGGCACATTCCACTCTAATTTACACAACAGTACCGCTGCTAAAGCTGTGGTTGGCCAGAGTAGCCAAAGCTTGGGTATGAATAAATTGTGCCACCCAGTGACTGTTTCCTGTAATGACTACTTTAAAGCCAGCCCTTAGGGGCATTTATTCTTCAAATATAAATACCACCACCTGCCCTCAAGCAATGTAGTATGGTAGGCGGTCTAGGAAAAATTCAAAACAGGGCAGATTTTCAGGAATCTCATTTCAGGAAGTACATTTCATTCATACTGTTGATCCCCGAAAGCAGATTTCCTGGGAAGCAGCAAGCACAGCTAGAGGCCTCAGTCTACCAGTGTTGATAAGTGTTTGCCAGTTTCCGTTATGCAGGGCGATTTTCAGGGCATGTGAGGATTTCAGAGGGCCAGGGAGCTGCCAGAGCCCGGATGTGTGCAGAATACTTCTAAATACCTAGTGCTCTAGCTTTATCCATTTAGAACCAAGCCATGCTCAGTGACCTAGAAGACCTTATGGCTTTTTATATTTATATAATACATATTCTTTTCCTTTTTCTGACCTTCAGGGTGCAAGGCTTACCCTGTGTTCTGAAGAGGATGGGAGGTGAGATAAAGAGGAAACCCAACAAAAAACACAATGATCACAGTGGGAAAGGAGGGCTAAAGCCAAGATCACCTCTCACTTTTCCCAGGGCACCCTGAGACCAGCCACTCCCAGAGGGAGTGAAGGGGCAACCCAGGGGATCTATTCTAGCCAGAAACCTGCCACCACTAGACCCTGGCTCTTCATTAGGGCAGAAGAATTCCTGCTGCCACTGTCCCTAATCATTCTTCTACGCTTGCAACTGAACTGCCAAGGGACACACTGCTTGAACAAGTGGCACTTGGCAAAGTCAGGTACAGGGAGAGGAGGAAAAAGCCGAAACACACAGCCTCTGAAGTCCAACCCTGTACTTCCTTCTCGCCCATGTTTGCCTCCCATTGTCCACTAGAACATTCTGATTGAGAAACTTTCATTTCAGATCAAGGGAGGGCAACAGGTGCAGTGGCTCACACCTGTAATCCCAGCACTTTGGGAGGCTGAAGTGGGTGGATTACTTGAGGTCAGAAGTTCAAGACCAGCCTGGCCAACACAGTGAAACCACATCTCTACTAAAAATACAAAAAATTAGCTGGGCGTGGTGGTGCACACCTGTAATCCCAGCTACTCGAGAGGCTGAGGAAGGGTAATCACTTGAACCTTGGAGGTGAAGGTTGCAGCAAATCAAGATGACACCACTGCACTCCAGCCTGGGCAACAGAGCAAGTCTCAAAAAAAAAAAGAAACTCTAACAGTCTGAAAAGTAAAGCCCGTGATGAGGAGGAAGAGAAATAATGGTAACAAAAACAAACACACAGTTTGCTATGTGCCAGTGTGGGAATACCCCAGACATTTCACATCTATTAATTCATTTAATCCTCAAGACAATCCCATGAGGTTAGTACTACAATCTGTATTCACAATGAGGAAACTAAACCACAGAGAAGCTAGTAAGTGATAAGGCTGAAATCAAACCCAGGCAATGTGGTTACAGGCTCTGCCCTGAATCACTAAGCCATGCTGCCTTTTTGCGCAAAGCATGGCACCAGAGTTGTCAGTGTGACCTTAGCTATGGACAACAACCATAGCTAAGAGTTATTACCTCTATTTTACAGTCTTAGAAGGACTCACCCAAGATGACACAGAAGATTACTTACACTTATAATAGGCAAACTGCAAGTAATGATACATGGTAGCCACAAATTTCTCAACTGGATAGCCTCCTATAACTGGGGTGAGGTTCTCTTCACACTGTATTTTGCATTCCAGAACTTCTACATAATGATCTGAAACAAAACATACAAATTTTCAAAGCACTACATCCATTATTTTCTTAATATGCTACTTCTGCTTCCTGCCCAAATGAAAAAGGTAAAAGAAGAATATTTGCAACACCCACAAGGAGCTGAAAATCTTTAATATACGAAGTTGTTTCAAATCAATAAGATGAACATCCACTATATAAATGGCCAAATAGTATTAACAGAAATTATTAAAATGTCTGAAAAACATTGGAGAGATGCTACACCTCTTTTGTAATTAAGAAATACAATTACCCCAAAATAATTTAAACGACTAAATTGCAAAATTCTTAAAAATTCATAATGTAGTATTAAGAAAAGAACAGTGAAACTTACACTCTCATATTCTGTTGATGGAAGCAAAACAGGAACAAACTTTTTGGAGAACAATTTGGTAAAATTTATCAAAGGTTAAAATACACATATTTTCCAACCCAGCTGTCTACTTCTAGGAAATTTTCTTTAGACATAGGCATACATAAACACTGTTTAAAACAACAAACAAACAAACTTGAAAGTACCTAAATGCCAATCAATAGGATGAGGATTAATCAATTACAGTATATAAAAATAATAGAATCTATATAGCCTTTGAAAGAGAGTAAGGTGAACCTAAATATAGTCCAAGACTACATTTCCCATGCAGCTAGGTTGGGGCCATATGACTAGTCATGGCCAGTGACACGTTGAGAGTAACAAGGAATGCTACTTCCAGGCTTAACTCCTAAAACCTCCCACATCATCCTTGGCTACCTCCCTTTTCTCCCTTTATGCAGCTAGAAGCAAAAGACTCCAGGAGGGTTGCACACATTTTGTAAGTAAGACTGTGGAGGAACAGGTACTTTCAAACATGGCTGGTAGGAGGTACGAAATGATGCCTTAAAACACTAAAATTAATTTACAGAAACATTTACTCTTTGAACTATTAATTCCACTTTGATTGACTTTGAAAACACACCTCCATACTTACTACCACCACCAACAAAGAAGTCTTACATACTTACTACCACCACCAACAAAAAATTAACATCAACAACATGGGTACAAACAAACATCATACATATCTTGATGTGATATCCTGAGGAGGACATTTATATACCGGTCCAGCCAAAAATATATAACCTGAATGTAACTGTGAAGACACATCATAGAAACCCAAATTGAGGAATGTTTACAAAGTAATTAGCTTATATTCTTACAAAATATCATTGGCATAAAAAGACAAAGAAAGGCCAAAGGATTGTTTCAGATTAAAGAATTCGAAAGGAAGATGACAAATAAATAGGAAACATGATTCTGAACTGGAAACTATACCAGGAAAAAAAATGGTGCTAGAAAGAACATTATTGTGACAATTAACAAAATGGCAACATGAACTACAGATTAATACAAGCATTGTATCTAGTATATTAAGTTTCCTGAAATTAATTACTATGGATATTTAGATAGTATTATTGTTCTTAGGAAATACACTGAAGCATTATGGGGTACAGAGTAATAATGCATGTGCAACATACTTCCAAATAGTTCTGAAATAAAAATAATTATACACAGCCGGGCGCGGTGGCACAAGCCTATAATCCCAGCACTTTGGGAGGGCAAGGCGGGCGGATCACTTGAGGTCAGGAGTTCAAACCCAGCCTGGCCAACACAGCAAAATCCCATCTCTACTAAAAATACAAAAAATTAGCCAGGCGTGGTGGCACCTGCCAGTAGTCCCAGCTACTCAGGAGGCTGAAGCAAGAGAATTGCTTCAACCTGGCAGGCGGAGGTTGCAGAGAGCCAAGACTGCGCCATTGCACCACAGCCTGGGTGACAGAGTGAGACTCTGTCTCGAAAATAAAATAAAATAGGCCAGACGTGGTGGCTCACGCCTGTGATCCTAGCACTTTGGGAGGCTGAGGTGGGTGGATCACCTGAGGTCAGGAGTTCGAGACCAGCCTGGCCAACGTGGCAAAACCCCATCTCTACTAAAAACATAAAAATTAGCCGGACGTGTTGGTGCACGCCTGTAATCCCAGCTACTCAGGAGGCTAAGGCAGGAGAATCGCTTGAACCTGGTGGGGGGTGGAGGCTGCGGTGAACCGAGATCATGCCACTGCATTCCAGTCTTAGCAACAAGAGGGAATCCATGTCAAAAAATAATAGTAAATAAATAAATAAAATAATAACAATAATTATACCCACAGCACATATGGAGAGAGCAATAAAGTAAATGTGGCACAATCAATGTTACAAATTGGTGAATCTAGGTAAGGTGTACATGAGAGTTCTTTGTACAATTCTTCTGTCTTCTCTACAAGTTTGAAATTATTTAAAAACAAAAACTAAAGGCCAGACACGGTAACTGACGCCTGTAATCCCAGCACTTTGGGAGGCTGAGGCGGGCGGATCACAAGGTCAGGAGATCAAGACCATCCTGGCTAACACGGTGAAACCCCGTCTCTACTAAAAATACAAAAAATTAGCCGGGCCTGGTGGTGGGCACCTGTGCTCCCAGCTACTCGGGAGGCTGAGGCAGGAAAAAGGCATGAACCCGGGAGGCAGAGCTTGCAGTGAGCCAAGATCGTGCCACTGCACTCCAGCCTGGGCGAGAGCGAGACTCCGTCTCAAAAAACAAAACAAACAAACAAAACAATAATAAAAACTAAAGAAACTCTAAATATCTATATAGCTATACTGTGAGAGGAAAATACATCTCAGGACCCCAAAATCACTAAGCCAAAGGGAAAAGTCATGCTGGGACCCACATAGGACAAACCTGCTTCCCATCCTATTCCTAAATAAGATAGCTACAAAGATTAAAAAAAAAAAAAGCCACAAACCTCTCTTGTAATTTGCCCACAAGGAAGTTTTGTGGACAAAGGACGGGCAGAACTCAAAGTCATCCATCTGCTCATGTGGAACAAATGTATATATGATTGTTTCCTTTGCTGTGCTGTTTCACTAAGCCAGACTAAAGCATAAATGGCTATTCCTGTAAACTGCATATTCAGTGAAAGGCTAATCAGAAATTCAAAAGAATGCAACCATTTGTCTTTTACCTCCCTGTGACCTGGAAACCCCCTCC
Organism: Rhinopithecus bieti; assembly: GCF_001698545.2. Lineage (NCBI taxonomy): Eukaryota > Metazoa > Chordata > Mammalia > Primates > Cercopithecidae > Rhinopithecus > Rhinopithecus bieti. The sequence continues at coordinate 1,523,458 of NW_016810828.1, forward strand.
CACTTCAGGTTGTCCTGCCTTTCTTGACTGAACCAATATACATCTTACATATATTGACTGATGTCTCATGTTTCCCTAAAATGTATAAAACCAAACTGTGCCCTGAGTACCTTGGGCATATGTTGTCAGGACCTCCTGAGGCTGTGTCACAAGTACATCCTCAACTTGGCAAAATAAACTTTCTAAATTGATTGAGACTTGTCTCAGATACTCTTTGATTTACAATACATATGTATCTTAGCTATATCAAAGATAGATGGAGAGGGACCGCAGACATTACGTGCCTCCTGATGAAGCATCAGCATCAGCTATGAAGCAGTTGACTCCCATCAAAAAAAACCCCAAAACAAAATCAAACCAAGCCTGTTCAAGCCTCTACATCCAATTACCAATTTACAAGAAATACAGAAGACAGAGGAACATGGGGATACAGTCAGCAAAACCCAGACCATGGGAATCTCTCCAGGACAAAAATGCAGGTTCCTCAACAGCAAGGAAGAAAAGATACAGCAGAAGAACCTATGGATTAAACGAGATGTAAAAGATAACTAGCTTGCTACAACATGGATGAAACTTGAGGACAGTATGCCAAGTGAAATGAGCCAGTCACAAAAAGGCAAATACTGTGTGACTCCACTTATGTAATGTATGTAGAACAGTCAAATTCATGAAGACAGAAAGTAGAAAGGTCGTTGCCAGTGGCTGGGGGCAAGGGGAAATGGGGAGTTACTGCATATAGAGTTTCAATTTGGGGAAACATAAAAAGTTCTAGAGACGGATGGTGCTGATGGTTGCACAATCACGTGAATGTAGTCAATGCCACTGGAGTGTACATTGAATGATGGCTAAAATAATAAAGTTCACATTATGTATATTTTACCAGTATAAAAATTTTCAAAAGATAACCCATTGTAATGGATGGACCTTAACTGGATCCTGATTCAAACAAATGGTAAATTAAAGGCACACACATATATTTATGACATTTCTGAAACGACTGGGATACTGTTTAGGTATTTAATGATGAGATCAAATAATGATTGTTAAAATTCTTACAGGGGTAATGGCTTGGTGTTATGTTTAAAAAACAAAGAGTCCTTACCTTCTAAAGGTATATACTGAAATATTACAAACAAAATAATATGGCATCTGGAATTAGCTTCAAAATAACATGAGAGGAGGCCAGGTGCGGAGGCTCAAGCCTGTAATCCCAGCACTTTGGGAGGTCGAGGTGGGCAGATCACAAGGTCAGGAGATCGAGACCATCCTGGCAAACACGGTGAAATCCCATCTGCACTAAAAATACAAAAAATTAGCCGGGCGTGGTGGTGGGCACCTGTAGTCCCAGCTACTCAGGAGGCTGAGGCAGGAGAATGGCGTGAACCTGGGAGGCGGGGCTTGCAGTGAGCCGAGATAGCGCCACTGTACTCGAGCCTGGGTGACAGAGCAAGACTGCCTCAAAAAAAAAAAGAGAGAGGAAAATAGGTGGGAATTAGATGAAGCCAAGTGGCCATGAGTTGACAATCGTGAAGTTGGGTCATGGGTACGTGGTGGTTTATTTACTCTTCTCTCTGATTTTTGTATATGTTTGAAATTTGCCATAATGAAAAGTTTTCTTAAGACAAAAAAAAAATAAAAATAAAAAACCCTACTTTGTAGAAAGAGATTAATGAATAAAAAGTGACTGAAAAAAAAAAAAAACCGAAAACCCTGGATTCAATAACTTTAAAAGAGCTTCTCTACTGCAGGATTTCTAAGGGCCTTTAACCATTAAAATGCACAATGATTCTTCAAGAAGGAGACGCAGTGCTCAGCCCATTCCCAGACTTTTTTAACAAGTGCATAGATACGATACCTTTATCCAAGGTACAGTCCGGATTTTACTTATCTAGTCGTTTCAGGGAGGCACAGTTCTAGGATCAGTGTTCTCAAACCACTTTGGGAAAGGGCTCCCCTTCGCCATTTCCCAGTTTCTGGAGTGATGCTGCCCAGTAAAGGCACTTGGAAATGTCTAGGCACTATAGAGAAATCTGGGTTACCTATGTGTAGAGTTTTATGTTTTCTTCCTTTCTTCATTTTTCCTTTCTGTGTTTTCCAAACTTCCTATAATGAACACATATTGTTTTATAACCAGAGAAGAAAATTTCAAAAAGCTACCTTAGTGATGGCCACTTAAAGGTTCATTCTACCTTTGTATGTGTTGGAAAATTGCCATCATCAGAGTTATCTCAGTAATGTGAGTCACTGAGGTGCTCCTGGGCCCATTTTTATTTTGCAAAATGCCTGTAGGAAATCTGTACGTAGGGCAGACACAGAATTCTACCTTGGCAGGCCTGTGCTTGAACCTTCTCTCAGTGATTTCACTAGAAGCCCTTGCCAAGTCAAAGGTTTATCTATGCAGGTGGTAACTACCCTCAGTTACCCATTAATAAATATACTCAAAAGTTCCTCAGAGGCCACTCCAGGCATCTAGAAGGCATGAAGGCAAAGAGCAGACATCTAAGGAAGACTATTCCATGGGAGTAGCGAGCCTATTGACCTACCACCAACCTGCTATGGAAAGGTAGAAATCCTTGAAGTCCTTGATCTCCCTGGAACCCTCACAGGCCGCGAGACACTCGTAAAAGGCTTTGAAGAAGTCGGGAAGGGCCAGCTCCATGTCTGTGATGGATGTTCTCCAGTTCTCACCATTGTACGCTCGCACTGCTCGGATGAACAGGCTCTGAAAAGCACGGAGAAGCTAGTGAAGCTCGCTCCTGGGTGTGAAGGGAGACAGTCATGAACTCTCAAAGGGAACCAAGACCACCACCAAGTTTGCTCTCATTAGCTCTGAAGCCACACTGACCCTTAAAGAAGTCAATCAGTGAGTTACTTTATATCTAGATTTTTCTGCTCTGCTTATGATGGATACACTTCTTATTTAGTTGAATTCAAAAAGTAGCAGGCCCTTGATAATAATCTGAATCAAGGAAAATGGGAAAACTATGACAGAGATCAGATCAGTGGCTGCCAGGAGTCAGGGGTTACAGCAAAAACTTGACTACAAGAGGACAAGAGGAAATTGTTCAGGGGTGATGAAAATATTCTATGTCATGATTATGATGGCAGTTACAGGACTGGATGTATTTGTCAAAACTTACTGCATTATACACTTAAAATTGATAAATATATTGTAAATAAATTGTACCTCAGTAAAACTGGTTTTTAGAATGGAACGAAAAGAAAAATATAAGTTTGAGAGCAGGTATATTAGTCTGTTCTCATACTGCTATACAGAAATACCTCCAGCCTGGCCAATATAGCAAAACCCCATCTCTACTAAAAATACAGAAATTACCAGGTGTGGTCACACACCTGTAGTCCCAGCTACTGCGGAGGCTGAGGCACAAGAATCACTTGGACCCAGGAGGAAGAGGTGGCAGTAAGCTAAGATCGTGCCACTGTACTCCAGCCTGGGTGACAGGGCAAGACTCTGTCAAGAAAAAAAAAAAATACTCGAGACTGGGTAATTTATAAATAAAAGAGGTTTAATTGGTTCATGGTTCTGCAGGTTATACAGGAAGCATAGCAGCTTCTGCTTCTGGGGAGGCCTCAGGAAACTTACAATCCTAGCAGAAGGCAAACGGGGCGCCAGCACTTCACATGGCCAGAGAAGAAGGAAGAAAGAAAGGGGGAGGTATTATACACTTTTAAACAACCAGGTCTCATGATAACACACTCACTCACCATCATGAGAACAGCCCAGAGGGGATGGTGCTAAACCATTCATAAAGGATCCACTCCTATGATCCAATCACCTCCCACCAGGCCCCATCTCTAACCCTGGGGATTATAATTCAACATGAGATTTAGGTGGAGACACAGATACAAACCACATCAGCAGGTGTCTGTCACCCCACTTCCTCCAACAATTAATTAGTAGTTAAACAGAAATGCCACCATACATCAGCACTAGTTACTAGGAAGGGCAACCGTGTGCCAGATAGTGGAAACTTCAAGGACTTTCTGCTAATTGTTGATTAGACTCAATTAGAAGAGAAGTAAAGGGAGGCTGAGGCAGTAGAATCATTTGAACACGAGAGGTGGAGGTTGCAGTAAGTCGAGATCGTGCCATTGCACTCCAGCCTGGGCAACAGGGCGAGACTTCGTTTAAAAAAAAAAAAAAAAAAGAGAGAGAGAGAAATAACTAGGACCAAGGAAGCAACTTAGTCTCCAAGAAATAAGTAGAGATCCTGGATACACACAAAACCTAACTTGCAGAGGCCAGGAAAGGCCCTGAATAAGTATGAGACCCTCCATTTGGAGTTCCTTCTCAGCTCTTCCTGAATGGGGATATCTGAGGCCCCACCTTGGACCTAGAATTTTCACCAAGCTTAAGGCCTCGGGTAAAGAGGGTGGATTTTTTTTTTTTTTTTTTTTTTTTTTTGAGGGAGAGTCTCATTCTGTTGCCCCGGCTGGAGTGCAGTGGTGCGACCTCAGCTCACTGCAACCTCCGCCTCCTGGGTTCAAGCAATTCTCTTTGCCTCAGCCTCCCGAGTAGCTGGGATTACAGGCGCCTGCCACCACGCCTGGCTAATTTTTTTGTATTTTTAGCAGAGACAGGGTTTCACCATCTTGCCCAGGCTGGTCTTGAATTCCTGACCTCGTGATCCACCCACTTCAGCCTCCCAAAGTGCTGGGATCACAGGTGTGAGCCACCGTGCCCAGCCAAATNTTTTGAGGGAGAGTCTCATTCTGTTGCCCCGGCTGGAGTGCAGTGGTGCGACCTCAGCTCACTGCAACCTCCGCCTCCTGGGTTCAAGCAATTCTCTTTGCCTCAGCCTCCCGAGTAGCTGGGATTACAGGCGCCTGCCACCACGCCTGGCTAATTTTTTTGTATTTTAGCAGAGACAGGGTTTCACCATCTTGCCCAGGCTGGTCTTGAATTCCTGACCTCGTGATCCACCCACTTCAGCCTCCCAAAGTGCTGGGATCACAGGTGTGAGCCACCGTGCCCAGCCAAATCCCCATTTTCAACAATGCCCTGCCCTTGCTTGCTACCTAGGCCCCCAGTGCCTAAGTTCCAGAAGACCTTGCCAATAGTGAGTCCTCAAAAGGACAAGATCCTTCTTTCTTATTGTTGTTCTTATGACTAATTCTCATCAAAACTCTTCTTCGTAGATGCGCAGATTTAAGCATCCTCTACTCTTGTCACGTCAGCCTTCCTAACTCGTCTTTATTTTCCACTTTAATATATTTGGGGCATGCTTGTGTGCATGTGTATATAAAAACATATGCCTTCTCATTTCATCAAAACTGGAGATTTATGTTTCTATTTCTTGTGTTCCTGGTCATTTTTAGATGATTTTCAAGACGTCTTTACTCTCTTAAAACTAAATGATTAAATGACCATATTTCTAAAATATAGCATTTAAAGGGAACATGGCTTTTAAAATCATCACGGAATACAAAATGTCATTGTTAAATGGATCACTTTGTGCTAAAAGTCAATCATGTCTATTGTCACCAAAAATCACTAGAGGTCCTTAGCTATCAGTAGCTGCTTATGGAGAGACATTTCTTTAACAGTCCAGGTTGCCACTAACTGCCACGTAAAAATCCAAATATACCTCATACGACTTGGTTTCCAGGTCTTTAATGTAGTCCTCGGCACCAGGCAGGCTCTTATAATATGCCATGTTCCTCTTCATCATTTCGTCATCAGGATGCTTCAGTAGAAAGGTGTGAGCAGCTGCGATGGCTTTGGGGAGATTATTTGCCTAAAAGGACAAAGAACATAAAAGCTACTCCATGGATGCTGAGTAGTAATTTTTATAAAACAAGAATATCTGCTCAGGCCTTCAGAAACTTTGTGTAGCTATAACTTTTCCAGCTAAAGGTTCCGTGACTTCTGGGGCCCCTCAAGACCAAGTCCAGGCACTGCGAGATGAGTGTTGATTTCCTAAAAGTGACTGTCTAGATGGCCTTGGTCTGCCTTTCCCAATCTACTCTGCGCTGGCTACGCCTGTCCATGCCCCAGGAGGCTGGCCTGTGTGGACTCTAACAACAGACTCCCTTGCCCTCTGGCTTCCAAAGAGGTTCACCCATGAGGAGCCCCAACAGGACACTGAGGAAGGGAAGAGAGTAAGGTCGTATTATATCATTTCCTGGTTCCCTCCCTGCACAGTCATCTTGGGCTGCTAAGTCCCCTAATTGAAGGTCACAGCTCTTCTCCAGGTGACCCTCTCCATAGAGTCTCCCTCCTTCCTGGTTTCAATCATTGCTCTCTCCCCTGCCCCTTTTGGCCTAGGGGTGGTCATATCCCACTGCTACCAGCCCTGGGGCACAACACTATCCCTGTGGATTCTCCATGTACTGCACATGCCTTTGTAAATAACCACCTTCTTAAACTTTCCTCCAATTACCCAACATGACTGCACCAAATCTTTCCCACTGGAAACTTGACAAATACATTGTTTTCCCAAATCCCCTACAGATCTTCTGCTAACCTCCTCACTTATTCATCTATTCACGCAGCAAATAAATGTCATATTACAAGAGTACCACATCTAGGATGTGGGTCTATAACAATAAGCAAAACAGGAAAAAAAAATTCCCCAGCTGCATGGACCATATATTCTGTTAAGTTCTCCCTGTCTCCTAGTGGCCTCAATTAAGAGCCTCTCTGTTGTGTTAGTTCTGGGTTCTGTCTTCCCACGTTTTACGCCACCCTGCAATCTCAGCTGGTATGTCTATCTCCCCCATCAGACTATGATTCTCGGGGGACCCAGCTGTGTGTCATTCATTGTCTGGATTCCCAGTGCCTCACACCGTCCTCAGGACAAGGCAGGACATGATGAGTGTCTGTGATTTGAACATAATGACATTATGACCATAAAATATAATAAAATTAATTTATATTTTCCTCTCTTTTCCCCTCAGTCTTCTCTCCATTGAATGGGGGCCAATGATTCTGAGTTTCACCGCCTCAGGGAAGGTAGGTGTCTGGTCAGAACCAGCAAATTATTCATTTGAAAAAAGCCGGCTGGGCGCGGTGGCTCAAGCCTGTAATCCCAGCACTTTGGGAGGCCGAGGCGGGCGGATCACAAGGTCAGGAGATCGAGACCATCCTGGCTAACACGGTGAAAACCCGTCTCTACTAAAAAATACAAAAAAACTAGCCGGGCAAGGTGGCGGGCGCCTGTAGTCCCAGCTACTCGGGAGGCTGAGGCAGGAGAATGGCATGAACCCGGGAGGCGGAGCTTGCAGTGAGCTGAGATCTGGCCAGTGCACTCCAGCTTGGGTGACAGAGCGAGACTCCGTCTCAAAAAAAAAAAAAGAAAAAAGCCTGTCCTCAAGGAAGAACCTGGCAGGTTTGAGGAGAGAAAGAAATTAGGGAGTAGCTGCAGGAAGAAGCTGACTGGCCTGGAAGAAGAAGAGGGAGAAAGGGAATCTCCCAGACTAGGAAAAAAATTTCCCTTGGGATCTGTGGGAGCAGCAGGCCTGTGGGCCCCAGAGCTTCAGGGCTGGCACTTATCGGCAGTGTCCAAGACAGCAGAAGTCCTCAGGGAGAACCGGTATGTTATGGGGGGGTCTCAGGAGGGCAGGCAAATAGGGATGCAGAGGCCTCCCTGTGGGGACGCATGACCACCAACCAGAGGGCCCCCCCACGCTGATGGACTCTTGGCACAACCTGGTAGGGAGAAGGGCAGGTACCTGTGCATGTGCACAGGGACTCAGCCAATCCAGAGGGACGCTCCAAGGCAGGAATTAGGGAATTCGGTTTAGACAGAGAAAATAAAGGAATATTTGGTATACCCTAGATTTCTAAGAGTCATAGGATGGCATATATCTGTACCGAATTGCCCCAGAATTGGAACCACGTCATTTTGAGACAATGGCAGTAGCCACATCAGAGAAGTGATGGGTGGTGATGAGGGCAGACTCCCAGATGTCAATGCTGATGTTTTGGGAATGCCAATTAGTCGTTTGTGGCAGGGCTGCCTTTAAAACAGCCCTACAGAAAGCTTCACACTCCTGGCTGGAAAAAGGCTGGATTTCAGCTAGAAGGAAGGGAGAGGGTACGAATGCTGCCTTTTAAAGCATTTGCCAGTGAAATTAGAGTTGCTAATTCTCAGAAGAGCATTTAGAAAGGGGGCACAGAGGCTGGGAGCAGTGGCTCATGCCTCTAGCACTTTAGGAGGTCGAGGTGGGTGGATCACGAGGTCAGGAGTTCAAGATCAGCCTGGCCAAAATGGTGAAACCCCGTCTCTACTAAAAAGACAAAAATTAGCTGGGCGCAATGGCAGGTGCTTGTAATCCCAGCTACTCAGGAGGCTGAGGCAGGAGAATAGCTTGAACCTGGGGGGCAGAGGTTGCAGTGAGCTGAGATCGTGCCACTGCACTCCAGCCTGGGCGACAGAGCGAGACTTCAACTCAAAAAAAAAAAAGAAAGAAAGAAAGAAAAGAAAGAGGGGCACAGAGGAGGATTTTTACGACCTCTAACTTAGGATGTGAGTTTTACAAAACGGAAACTCTTCCTGAAGAGAAAAGAGTGATTTTATTTACTTCAACTCAGGTTCTGCAGCTGGAACATGGAGACATATCTTGGCTGTTAAACCTCTGACAGACCCCAGGCAGATTCTGGAGAAGGTGGTAGAGATGTGGGGAACCACCCTGCCTTGGATTCCTGAGACAGTCACCAGCATGAGCCACCCTAAATCAGCCATGACACAGAGGCAGGCCCTGTGGTTCTGGGGAGATTAGAGGCCACTGCCAGGCAAGGCCTGGGGTAAGAGGGCCTGTGAGTCAGTGCTCTCTGTCCAGGTCAGAGCTCAACAGTCATTAAGGATTTGATGAAGTGCTTGGGCCTACTTTTTACTTGGCCTATGGGAAAAATGAGTTTTTCATCGAAGATGGTAGTCATGAAGAGAACCCAAAGAAAGCTAATGACATGGACCTAGAGTAGGCTGGTGATGAGAAACCTATGATGCCTTTGAGGCTGCACACCAGTAGCACAGGCCTTTTCTACAAAAGCACATATGCAAGCCTCCTCGCCTCCCTCTGGCAGTCGGAACCCATCACTGCTATTGCGGTTATCAACTGAGGCATTTCTCCTTAATCACTGAAACAGAGAACTGCAACTCAAACCGCAGAGTAACATTTACCCATGTCCCACCACAGTGCACTAGCTACCTCCATATCGATCTCCAGCCTTCAGGTGCCAGGTAGAATGTATGTGCCTGCCACCCATCTTTTCCTCTCTATCCATAAACAGAGTTTAAACACATAAATATCACCTTTTTTTTTTTTTTTTTGATACAAGAGTCTTGTTCTGTCACCCAGGCTGGAGTGCAGTGGTAAGATCTCAGCTCACTGCAGTCTTGACCTTCTGGGCTCAAGTGATCCTCCAGCCTCAGCCTCCTGAGTAGCTGAAACTAGAGGGGCACGCCACCATACCCGGCTAATTTTTTAATGTTTTTGTGGAGATGAGATCTCTTTATATTGCCCAGGCTGGTCTTGAACTCTTGGGCTCAAGAGATCCTCCCACCTTGGCCTCCCAAAGTACTGGGATTACAGGCATGAGCCATCATGCCAGGCCATAAACATCATTGAGAAAAAATAAATCATACAATATCTCCACAAAAATTACTTTTTCAGTTATATCTTCCACTGAAATAATTAAGTAACATTCAGGTTTATCAATAAAATTCTTAGCTTTTTCCTGCCCTCTAAGAGATCTCAAAATGTTAAGATGGTGGCCAGGCACAGTGGCTCAAATCCCGGTCTGTTATCTCAACGTTTCGGGTGGCCGGTGGATCACTTGAGGTTAAGAGTTCGAGACCAGCCTGGCCAACATGGCGAAACCCCATCTCTACTAAAAATACAGAAATTAGCTGGGCGTGGTGGCACATGCCTGTAATCCCAGCTACTCAGGAGGCTGAGATACAAGAATCACTTGCACCCTGGAGGCAGAGGTTGCAGTAAGCCAAGATCGTGCCACTGCACTCCAGTCTGGGTGACAAAGTGAAACTGTGTCTCAAAAAAAAGCAGATAGATATTTTACAGACCTTCAACTAAGTGATTGTTACAAGACCTGTAAAGGGTTTTGAAGAAAAGCTATGACCATCCTAACTTTTTGGGGCCACCATCATGAAGGAGAAAACCCATGCCTTATGGTCACATTGAGTAAAATGTTCTTCCCCTCCTCCCTGTATCACTTGTTCAAATTCATCTGTATATTAAAGAAATCAGAGCTTCTAGTATTCTCTAGGTTTAAAAATAAAATGTTTGCCTCTTGATTATGTGACCTAAATTTGGTTCAGACCATATTTGCCAAAAGCTATACAAAAAAAGAATTAGATAAGTCATTTTTAGCTTAAAAAATGATGCGTTTGAACCAGCCCTCATTTTCAACAGTCTGGAATTTTACTATTAATCTCACTCCCTGCTTCTATTTTAAAACTGCTTATTTTTAATTGCCAGAACAAACATTCACAAAATTGGTATTTTATATAAAACTGTAACTAAGCATAGAAGTATAGAAGTAACCCAGCTTTTCTCCTCTTTGGGGTTTTGTGTTATTTTATTGCTCATATAAATACAAAATACACGTGGCTCTGTCTCGGTGGAAATATGAAAAACAGATCTTGCAGTCCAGAGACTGAAAACAAAGTTTAAAAACAAGAAAACCTTCTACCTCAAGAGTCTAGAATATGCCATGAATCTATTTTTGTAGTTATTAAAATAAACACAATATATTCCTTTTAAAATCTTTCTCAGAGAAAGTAGAAAGTGGGCTTTGGGAGGGCTCTTTTAGCCAAACTCTGTGAAGACCCACCAAGCTAGAGCCTCTTTATCTAGTGACAGGGAATTCGACCCATTCTTAAAACTTGTGGGTCCTCAGAGTAAGAACCCATAGGATAGAGAACTGCAATTTGTGGCTATTTTTAGTCAGCAATCACAGAGAGAACTTAAGCAGCCATTAAAAGGAGGCAGTGAACTGTGTTAAATTCTAGATGAAAGAAACAGCGGAGAGGGCCAATCCTGATGACTCAGGGTGCAAGAGTTCGCCTTTAAGCAGGGATGTGTCCTTGCAAGGAGTCCCCGCTCTTCCCTGGCCTCAATTTCATTCTCTTTAAAAAGAACTAGTCAGCTAGGCGCAATGGCTCACGCCTGTAATCCCAGAACTCTGGGAGGCGAGGTGGGAGGATCACTCGAGTCCGGGAGTTCGAGATCAGCCTGGGCAACGTGGCAAAACTCTGTCTCTACAAAAAATACTAAAAAAATTAGCCAGGTGGGGTTGCGTGCGCCTATAATCCCAACTATTCAGGAGGCTGCGATTGAGGATCACCTGAGCCTGAGGAGGTGAAGGCTGCAGTGAGCCATGATCGTGCCTCTACACTCCAGCCTGGGCGACAGTGAGACCCCGTCTCAACAAAAAATAAAAATAAAAGGTACTCGTCGGCTCCTCAGGTCTTCTGCTTTATTATCGCAAGTCACCGCTCACTTGAGAAAAAAGGCGACTGGCTTTAATGGTATATACAGAAAAGAGGCGTCTGCCCTCAACAGAGAACATTTATCAGGCACTTTGTTGGGTGCCTGGGCTGCGCTGCGTTCTGTGTACGTATTCTCTGCCTTAGAGCTACCGTTCAAGAAAGGCATTTTCATCTTTACTTGAGATGAAGAAGGAGGCAGGATTTGGACGGAGACCTTTGGCGGGGCTGGGTGGGAGGAAGCCAGGTCTAGAACTGGCGATGCAACGCGGTCCCGGGCGCAGGGGCGGGGCCAAGGCCTGGAGGCTGGGTCAGGGGCGGGGCCGGGGCCTGGGACGGGGCGAGGCGGACTTGCCTTGAAGTAGGCGAACTGCAGGAACTTGTAGGGCTCGCGGCGCTGGAAGTCCGCCAGCACCTCGCGGCTGGGCTGGGACTGGCGGAAGGCTGGCAGGCCTTGCTTGCAGCGTTTGAGGCAGTGCGCGCGGCGCAGCAGGCCCCCGAAGAGGCGCAGCTCTGGATAGCTGGCGAGGCCGGAGGCGGGCTCGGGCTGCGGCGCGGCGCTGCAGTTGCGGTGGCAGAAGGCCTCACTGTCGCGCAGCAGGCGGTGCAGCCGCAGGCTGATCTCCAGGTAGCCCACGCTCTCAGCCCAGTGCTCGCCACTGTACTTGTCCAGCGCGTGCCGGTAGGCCGACTCGAGCGGCATCAGCTCGTCCCGTGGGAAGCTGCGGAAGCTGTAGCGTTCGTACTGGGCGCGCCCGGCGCGCAGCGCACAGGCCACGCACAGCAGCGCCAGCAGCGCCGCGACCCCCCGACGCCCCGGCTCCATCGCGCCCGGCGAAAGGAAGGAAGGAAGGGACGAAGGAAGGGAAAAGGGGAGGGAGAAGGAAAGGAAAGAGGACGGCTAAACGCGGCCGGCCGAATGCTTTCGGGGCGGGGACGCCAGCTGCCGGCCCGCCCCGTCCGGCCGCCCCTCCCCACCCAGCCGGGAGATCTGGGCGCCAGCTGCCAGCGCCGAGAGGGTGCGCGTGTAAGGCGCGCTGCGCACTGGTTCACGAAGGCTGATGCGTGTGATGGGGCTCCGCCGCTCATTCACCCGCCCGCAAGGCCGACGTGGCCCTACGATCTATATAATCTACAATTTTTATAGTCGCTTGAAGGTTTGTGAAAGCGAAGATTCCCGGGCTGTGCCCCCGGAGTTTCTGATTCAGAAAGTCTGGGGTGGAGGTCTGAGGATTTGTATGTTTAACCAGCACCCTGGTGAGGCTAATGCTGCGGGCTTACGGGCTGCACTTTTAATAGCACTGCCCAACCTTAAATTTTAGTGAGAGAAAAAAGTGCAAAAATAAAATTAATAAGGACGTCAGTGGCACTTTGTAAACTGTATAGCTAGCCAGGTTGAAGATGTGCACAACTTGTGAATCTGCGACACCATTCTGTGGAATATGCTGGAGAAGCTTGCGCGTGTGCATCAAAAAATATGGATGGAATGTTAGTGGCAGCGCTTATAAAAAAAAATCTTTGAACTTTTTAATCTTGAAATAATTTACAAGAAAGTTGCAAAAATAGTACGAAAAGTTCCTGCATACCCTTCATCAAGATTAACAAGTTGCTAATGTTGTACCACATTTCTATGTTTACATTTTTTTCTGACTCATTTGAGATAGGTTGCATATATCAGGCCCACTGTCCCTTAGTCGTTTTATTTTTTTTTTATTTTTTTATTTTTTATTTTTTTTGAGACGGAGTCTCGCCCTGTCATCCAGGCTGGAGTGCAGTGGCACCATCTCGGCTCTCTGCAACCTTCGCCTCCCGGGTTCAAGCAATTCTTCCCGCCTCAGCCTCCCAAGTAGCTAGGATCACAGGCACCGTGCCACCACGCCTGGCTAATCTTTCTGTTTTTTACTAGAGATGGGGTTTTGCCGTGTTGGCCAGGCTGTTCCTGAACTCCTGACGTTAGGTGATCTACCCGCCTCGGCCTCCCAAAGTGCTGGGATTACAGGCGTGAGCCACTGTGCCCAACCCCTTAGTCTTTCAGTATATATGTCCTAAGAATGAAACTACCAATCAAATTTAGGAAATTTAATACTAATAGAAGACTTTAATCATGTTCCATTTCCAGTTTGTCAGCTGTTCCAATTATGTCTTGCATAGCACTTTTTTCTCTTAGGATGCAGTCCATCCATGATTGCTGTTACATCCAGTCTATTTCATATCCTCTAATCTAAACTGGTTCCTCGGCTTTTCTGGTCATGCCGTTAGCATTTTTTAAAAATACAGGCCTAAACAGCAATGAAATACCACTACAAAATTCAAAACACTGACAACATCACATACTGATAAGGATGTGGAGCAACAGGAACTCTCATTCATTGATGGTGGCAATGCAAAATGGTACATACACTTTAGAAGACAGTTTAGCAGTTTCTTACAAAACTAGGCATACTCTACTCATACAATCCAGAAATTGCACTTCTTGTTATTTACCCAAATGGGTTAAAACTTACGCACACACCTGCAAATGGATGTTTGTAGCAACTTTATTCACAATTACCATAACTTGGAAGCAACCAAGATGTCCTTCAGTGGGTAAGTGGATACATAAACTGTGGTATATACACACAATGGAATTTTATTCTAAGCCAAAAAGAAATCAGCTATCAAGCCATGAAAAGACATGGAGAAGTCTTAAATGCATGTTACTAGGTTGAAAGAAGCCAATCTGAAAAGGCTACATAGCCAAATGACATTCTGGAAAATGCAAAACTATGGAGACAGTAAAAGGATCAGTGGTTGCTGAGGATAAAGGGAGGGATGAACGGGTGGAGGACAGAGGATTCTTGGAGCAGTGAAGCTATTCTATATGATACTATAATGGTGGATACATGCCATACATTTGTTAAAATCCATAATATGTACAACACTAAGAGTGAGCCCTAATGTAAACTGTGGACTTTGGGTGATAACGATGTGTTGATGTAGGTTCATTGATTGTAACAAATGTACCATTCCAGTACAAGATATTGACAGTGGGGGAGCTTGTACATGTTGTAGGGTCATGGAGTATATTTGAACTCTGTACTTTCTGCTCAGTTTCGCTATGAATCTTAAACTATTCTAAAAAACAAATTATTTTTTTTTTTTTTTGAGATGGAGTCTCGCACTGCCGCAGAGGCTGGAGTGCAATGGCACGATCTCAGCTCACTGCAACCTCCACTTCTGGGGTTCAAGTGATTCTTCTGCCTCAGCCTCCTGAGTAGCTGGGATTACAGGTCAGTGCCACCACGCCAGGCTAATTTTTGTATTTTTGGTAGAGACGGGTTTCATCATTTTGGTCAGGCTGGTCTCGAATTCTTGATCTCGTGATCCACCTGCCTCAGCCTCCTAAAGTGCTGGAATTATAGGCATGAGCCACAGCGCCTGGCCTTTTTTTATTTTTTATTCTTTAAAGAACACAGGCCAGTTAACTTTGTAAAAGCTTCCTCATTTGAGGTTTTCCTGATGTTTCCTCATGACTAGATTCAGAGTAAGCTCTTTGGCTAGAATGCCATAGAAGCAATGTGCCATCTGTCTCAGGGTAAAATCTAAATAGCACAATGCCCACCCCTTGTCTGTGTTAATTTTGATCACTTTATTAAGGTGATCTCTATTTTCCCTACTTCATTTATTTTCTTTTGTAATTAACAAGTGTTTACAGTAAGGTGCCGCAATATTGTTCTTAATGGCAGAAAGCAGAAATAACCTGTCCATAAACAGAAGAGTAGATTTAAAAAAAGAGAGAGAGAGAGTAAATGCATATAGAAGAATATATTACAGCCAGGAAAATGACAGAATTAGAGCTACAAGTAACAGTTCAATGTGGGGGCGGGGGAACCATACAGAATGATTCCATTGCCTAAAGTTTTTTTTTTTTTTTTTTTGAGACAGAGTCTCACTCTGTCACCCAGGCTGGGCTGCAGTGGCACCATCTTGGCTCATTGTAACCTCTGCCACCCAGGTTCAAGCGATTCTCCTGCCTCAGCCTCCCGAGTAGCTGGGATTACAGGCACCTGCCACTGCACCCAGCTAATTTTGTAGTTTTAGTAGAGAAGGGGTTTCACCATCTTGGCTAGGCTGGTCTTGAACTCCTGACTTTGTGATCCACCCACCTCGGCCTCCCAAAGTTCTGGGATTATAGGTGTGAGCCACCGTGCCCGGCCCTAAAGTTTTAAAATATGGAAAAGTACACAGTGTATTATTTAGGAGTACAAATAATATAGTCCTACCTTATACAAACCCATTGAAAAGAGAATGATAGGCCAGGCACGGTGGCTCACGCCTGTAATCCCAGCACTTTGGAAGACCAAGGTGGGTGATCACTTGAGGTCAGGAGTTTGAGACCAGCCTGGCCAATGTGATGAAACCCCCGTCTCTACTAAAAATACAAAAAATTAGCCAGGTGTGGAGGCACACACCTGTAATCCCAGCTACTGGGGAGGCTGAGGTAGGAGAATAACTTGAACCCAGGAGACAGAGGTTGCAGTGAGCCAAGATCGTGACACTGCACTCCAGCCTGGGTGATAGAGTAAGACTGTCTCAAAAAAAAAAAGAAAGAAAAGAAAAATTAAGAAAGAAAGAAAAGAGGATGATAAATGGAAACTTAGGATAGTGGTTTCTTTCCAATAGGAGGAAGAACATGAAATGGCAGAGGGTCAGACGCAGGGGAGGGGTTGGGGAGTAAATGGGAGAATGTTCATTGCATTGTTACTTTTTATGCCGTACATATATTTTGTAAATATTATTTTATATATTTATATTTCATGTTTTGTTTTTTAAAAAACAATTTTGGAAAAGAAAAGATTGTAGTAGTGATATGAAGAAAATTTAAAAGCTGAATGAGATGGGGTGGGGGAAGATTGGTTAAGGAGGTGGCATTTGGAAAGAGACCTGAAACGGGAGGGCACCTGTGGAGAGAGCTGTGCTGGGAGATGGTGCACAGTGTGTACCTGATCCTGGAACATCTTACCCTGGAAATCACCAGTGACCATCATTCCCAATAGCAAAGAGATACAATTTGGAATCATCTCACACAATCACTCAATTGAACAAGATGCTAAGCTCTGCCACAGCTTCTTCCTCTGTCTTGCCTTTGCCTTACCAACTCCTGCCAAACGGCCTTTGCCCAGGGCTGTTGTTTCAGATTTGGGAGGCTGACGTGGGTAGATCACCTGAGAGGTCAGGCGTTTGAGACCAGCCTGGCCAACATTGTGAAACCCCGTCTCTACAAAAAAGTAGCCGGGCAGGCACCTGTAACCCCAGCTACTTAGAAGGCTGAGGCAGGAGAATTGCTTGAACCCAGGAGGCAGAGGTTGCAGTGAGCCGAGATTATGCCACTGCACTCCAGCCTGGGAGACAGATGAGACTCTGTCTCAAAAAAAAAAAAAAAAAAGGCCGGGCGAGGTGGCTCACACCTGTAATCCCAATCCCATCACTTTGGGAGGCCGAGGCAGGCGGATCACAAGGTCAGGAGATCGAGACCATCCTGGCTAACACAGTAAAACCCTGTCTCTATTGAAAATACAAAAAATTAGGCTGGCATGGTGACATGTGCCTGTAGTCCCAGCTACTCGGGAGGCTGAGGCAGAAGAATCACTTGAACCCGAGAGGTGGAGGTTGCAGTGAGCCGAGCCCACGCCACTGCACTCCAGCCTAGGCAACAGAGTGAGACACCGACTCAAAAAAAAAAAAAAAAAGTTTTAAATTCCTGCCTTCTCCATCTCCATGCCCCTTGGCAATCTCCATCAAGAAGAGCTTCTCCACCAAGAAGGAGAGTTGGTTTCTCCACCCTTTGGATGGGGTTTGGATATGTGATTTACTTTTGTCAATGAGACAGCAGAAAAGGTCCCAAATGTGCACTGGGACTTGCCTCTTTCATGGTACGGGGAGCCCTTCCTTCATGTGCTTATACATAGGCTAGCCTGCTGAAGGATGAGACATGTGACCCAATTGTCTTTCCATCGTTTCTGCCACTTCTCAATTGTATGCGTGAGGCCATCCTGGATCATTCCACACCAGGAGATTGACCAGCTGTCTGCAGAGACATGGGAACTCCAGTAGAGCCAAAACCAGAAGAATCACTCAGCTGACCTACAGAATCATGAACTAAATAAGCAATTGCTGGCTGGGCGTGGTGTCTCACGCCGGTGATCCCAGCACTTTGGGAGGCCGAGGTGGGCAGATCACCTGAGGTCAGGAGTTCGAGACCAGCCTGACCGACATGGAGAAACCCCTTCTCTACTAAAAATGCAAAATTAGCCAGGCATGGTGGCACGTGCCCAGCTACTCGGGAGGCTGAGGCAGGAGAATTGCTTGAACTCAGGAGGCGGAGGTTGTGGTGAGCCGAGATCGGGCCATTGCACTCCAACCTGGGCAACAAGAGTGAAACTCATGTCTAAAAAAAAAAAAAGATTGCTATTGGCCTCTAAGTCTGGGGGTAGTTTGTTGCATAACACTAGCTAATAGATGCATTGGCCAAAAGTTCAAGAAGGATAACTGTTCTTTCTTCATATATTGCTCCTTCTCTTGTCCTTGAAGTCAGTTTGAGTCAACCTTGTGAGATTGATGGGGAGAGACTGTCATATGTGCACTCTGGCCTCTGCTGAAACATCGTCGGGTCCTGGATGGTCACCATTGATAAGTCATTCCCCATTCCCTTTAGCCAAGGCCCCTCAGGTCCATCAGCTCTGTGCTACATCCAGACCACTCAACTTTGACAGTGGAGTTTGGGGAATCTCAGGGAGCTGGTTGGGTCCCAGGCTACCTCCAAATATCACAAGCCAATGCATTGCTCCCACAGAAGATGGGGGGAAGGAGACATAAAGATTACAAGAGACTGAGAGAGGGCCACTGTGGAGAGAGCATAAAGCATAAAGAAAGGGAGTGTGGACCGGCAGAAGTCAGGTGGAATTGCCTTTGAGGAGCAAGGCTGTCGGTGGACAGGTGGAGGAGGAGGGAACAGTTGCTTTCCATTATAATTCAATAGAATTTTGTTTTTAATGGAGTCTCACTCTGTTGCCCAGGCTGGGGTGCAGTAGTGCAATCTCAGCTCACTGCAACCTCCACCTGCCAGGTTCAAGCGATTCTTGTGCCTCAGCCTTCTGAGTAGCTGGGATTACAGGTGCACACCACCACGCCTAGCTAATTTTTGTATTTTTAGTAAAGATGGGGTTTCACCATATTGGCCAGGCTGGTCTCGAACTCCTGACTTAAGGTGATCCACCCACCTCAGTCTCCCAAAGTGTTGGGATTACAGGTGTAAGCCACCATGCCTAGTCAATTCAACAGAATTTGTAAAAGAAAATGAAACCAGATATCTAGCATGCTGCCTTCGGCTTGAGTGGCTGCTTAGCCTCATTAGAGCTTTGTCTAAGGATGTCTCCTCACCGAAGAAGGCAGTATTCCCCCAGGTGACTTAAGTGACAAATTCTCTTTTATATCATGAATTTATTCATTCTTTCAATACACTGTTCAGCATCTACCTTATACCAGGTGCTGCACTTGGTGCTGAAATGCAAAGATGAAACAGACATTCTTCCTTGACTGTGTAGTAGAGGAAATACAATATTTATTTATTGTTTCATTTGTTACATAAACCTATAGTGAATTGTATTCCAGATGCCATATTAAAGAAATGATATCAACTTTTGCCTCAGAGAACTCAAAATTAGGAAATGACATATAAGTAAACCTTTCATTACCCTACTGATGGAGTTGGAATAGAGATGTGGACAAAGTACTTGTGGGAGCCCCAAAGAGGGCTGGGTAACCTAGTCTGAAGGTGAGTCTGGAATGTCTTCTCCAAGAGGCCGTGCTTGAATTCCTTTAAAGGGTATGAAAAGATAGAATAGAAGTTGACTGGAGATAAAAATGGAAAAGGAAGAAGATTGTTGGCAGAGGGCACAACATATGCAAAGGCTTATGGGGAAGAAAGCGTTGGGCCTGGAAGCCATAAAGCAGTATGGGAGACTCCTGAAGTGATTCCCACAAGAAATGTGAGGGCTCGAATTGAAGCACAGAACATAAAGACCCCTAACACACATAGAGAAAATAAATAAATATCAAAAGTTACGGCCGGGCGCGGTGGCTCAAGCCTGTAATCCCAGCACTTTGGGAGGCCGAGACGGGTGGATCACGAGGTCAGGAGATCGAGACCATCCTGGCTAACACGGTGAAACCCCATCTCTACTAAAAAATACAAAAAAATAGCCAGGCGAGGTGGCGGGCACCTGTAGTCCCAGCTACTCAGGAGGCTGAGGCAGGAGAATGGCGTGAACCCAGGAGGCAGAGCTTACAGTGAGCTGAGATCCGGCCACTGCACTCCAGCCTGGGCGACAGAGCGAGACTCCGTCTCAAAAAAAAAAAAAAAAAAAAAAAAAAAGTTAGGCTGAGCACAGTGGCTCACGCCTGTAATCCCAGCATATTGGGAGGCCGAGGCAGGTGGATCACCTGAGGTCAGGAGTTCAAGACCAGCCTGGCCAACATGGTGAAACCCCATCTCTCCTAAAATAAAAATTAGCCGGGCGTGGTGGTGGGTGCCTGTAATCCCAGCTACATGGGAAGCTGAGGCAGGAGAATTGTTTGAACCCAGGAGGCGGAGGTTGCAGTGAGCTGAGATCACACCATTGCACTCTAGCAAGGGCGACAGAGCAAGACTCAATCTCAAATAAATAAATAAATGTCAAAGTTAGATGTACGTAGAACACTATGAGAATTTCTGGAAGGAAAGAACTCCTTTAGTGCGATCAGTGATTACTTCATTTTAAAAAAGGCATTAGATCTGGGGTTTGAACTGGGGATGACCTGTAAACCCATAATCCTAAAAACAAAATCTAACAGACTTCCCCAAAACNAAAGTTAGGCTGAGCACAGTGGCTCACGCCTGTAATCCCAGCATATTGGGAGGCCGAGGCAGGTGGATCACCTGAGGTCAGGAGTTCAAGACCAGCCTGGCCAACATGGTGAAACCCCATCTCTCCTAAAATAAAATTAGCCGGGCGTGGTGGTGGGTGCCTGTAATCCCAGCTACATGGGAAGCTGAGGCAGGAGAATTGTTTGAACCCAGGAGGCGGAGGTTGCAGTGAGCTGAGATCACACCATTGCACTCTAGCAAGGGCGACAGAGCAAGACTCAATCTCAAATAAATAAATAAATGTCAAAGTTAGATGTACGTAGAACACTATGAGAATTTCTGGAAGGAAAGAACTCCTTTAGTGCGATCAGTGATTACTTCATTTTAAAAAAGGCATTAGATCTGGGGTTTGAACTGGGGATGACCTGTAAACCCATAATCCTAAAAACAAAATCTAACAGACTTCCCCAAAACCCTAGGCTGAAGAAAGCTCAAGAAGTATATAGGTTGGAGAAAGCTCAAATAGTTTATCATGTTGAGCAAATGATTATCTCATCTTGAACTCTCTAGAAAACAGAGCCTGTGGCAAGAACTAAATGCTAATCTTATATTTGGGAGGTACAGTGCACGACAGTGAGAATGAAAAGAAAGGGAAATGAGGCAGGAAAGGAGGAAAAGTAGTACCAGGTAGTGAGTTACTGTGCAGACTTAAGTGCTTCATGCCAGCCTTAAAGACATGGAGACAGTTTCTTGGGAGGTGCACCCACTATACCATGTGGAATGTCTGTGGTCAGAGAAACCACACCTTGAAATACTTCAGCAGAGGGAGGAAGGGAGAGGAAATTTATTTACTGGCTCACCTCTGGTCTTCCATTGCACTGGGCTTCTCCATGTGGGAGTTAACTTACCTGCCCTTGTGGGTAGCACCACCTAGCTAGCCTCCTTGGCAGCCACTTGGGAAGCATGGTGCCTCATTCCAGTGAGTCCAGAAGTGTCTGGAGGAGCCAGAGACTCCAGATGGTTGACTTTGGGTGGCAGATGTGCTGCAGCAGTAGCTATGGTAGAGAGGCAGCTAAGAGTTCAGCAGAAAGGTGACTAGAGAATCTGGGCATCATATAGTATGTCGTATACAGCAATCATGGAGGTTCGACCAAATTACCGCTGAGACTCCCTGACCCAGAAGTTGCAAATTTCAATTTGTTCTGCCTTGGAGCCTACTGCAGTTCATGTCAAAACAAAAGGCAAACCAAAGCTAGGTGTGAGACCTGTAATCTCAGTGTTTTGGGAGACTAAGGTGAGAGGATTGCTTGAGGCCAAGAGCTCAAGACCAGCCTGGGCAACATAGCAAGACCCTATCTCTAAAAATAAAACAAAAATTTAAAAAAATTTTAAAAGTACATATCTGTAGTCCTAGCTACTCAGGAGTATATCTTGTGCCCAGGAGTTCAAGGCTGCAGTGAGCTATCATTGCCCTTCAGCCTGAGCAACAGAGTGAGACCCTGTCCCCCCCCCAAAAAAATAAAATAAAATAAAGTGAATCAGATGGAGAGGGCCGCCAACTGGAGAGACATATTCTGCCTAAGGAATGTCCCAACGCATATCTCTGGAGTACTGTTACCTCATGGGATCTTGGGCCTAGTGTGGCCAGACCTTCTGATCTTCGAAGAGAAACTGGAAATCCAGATTATGTAAATTCCCCAATTAAATGTTGACAACTACAGTAATTAAATACAATCAAAAACACTGGTGGATCAACATGGACAGTATCAAATCAAATAGTTTTTCTGGCCACATCTAGTTTTAACCTTCAATCTAGCTAGAAAACTACTATGATCATTCAGAGAAGGAGGGAGCCACAAATGCAGGCGTGGCTACAAAAGCAAAGAGGTGGGCTAGCTCCAGGGGTCCAGGTGAAGAAGAAATGACAGGCTTTGGTGGTAGATTAGACATGAGAGGGGGGGAAAAAGAAACAGAATAAAGAAATAGGCTGGGTGCAGTGGCTCATGCCTATAATCCCAGCACTTTGGGAGGCCGAAGTGGGTGGATCACGAGGTCAGGAGCTCAAGACCAGCCTGGTCAACTTGGTAAAACCCCGTCTCTACTAAAAATACAAAAATTAGCCAGGTGTGGTGGTGTGCACCTGTAATCCTAGCTACTCAGGAGGCTGAGGCACGGGAATCGCTTGAACCTGGGAGGTAGAGGTTGCAGTGAGCTGAGATCACACCACTGCACTCAGTCTGGGCAACAGAATGAGACTCCATCTCGAAAAAGAAAGAAAGAAAAAGCAAACCCTGCAAAGATGCATCTGAGAGACTCTGGGGAGCAGATGCCCATGACAGATAGGAAGGTGACAGAAAGAAGACAGGAGAGAAGAATGTTTGAAGCAACATCATTTTTTTTCTTAAGGCAGGCCTCACTTGAGGCATTTTATGTTTTCAGATATCTTAGACTCCTAGAGGGTAACCATGGGGACAAAGCCATCTCAAAACCCGTGACTACCATAAGGCATAGTCCTGTACCTGATCACAACTATCAACTTTTATTGGGAACTGTGGGGAAACTGTTGGCTGATGATTTCACAATTTTATTTTTTTATTGTTTCATAACCACACCCATCAAATTGGTTGCACGACTTAACCCCAGGACAAGTTAGGTTTCAGGACTTTTTGCATCAGAAAACTCAAAGACATGTGAGGAGGCTAAGGAATTGCTGCACAGCAGAATTGCTCACATTTGTAGGCCAGAGACCTTGTTATTTTCAGTTTTTAAAATAACTTCTAATTTTGACATAAGAATTATTGTATGCCATTTACCTACTTCATCAATTGTTAACATTTTGCTTTATTTGCTCTATCACTTGGTCTCCCACCATTTTCATGTAATGTACATGTGTATTATGTGTAATATATAATTATAAGTATGAAAGTATAAACATATTATTATGGTTATATGAGAATAAGATGTAGACATTATGCTCCTTTTTTCGAGATGGGGTCTTGCTATGTTGCCCAGGCTAAAGCACAGCAGCTATTCACAGGCTCAGTCCCACTACTGATCAGCACGGGAGTTTTGACCTTCTCGGTTTCTGACCTGGGCCAATTCACCCCTCCTTAGGCAACCTAGTGGTCCCCTGTTCCCAGGAGGTCACCATATTTATGCCAAACTTAGTATAGACACCCAATCAGCATAGCGCACTACAGCCCAGAACTCCTGGACTCAAGCAATCCTCCTGCCTCAGCCTCCTGAGTAGCTGGGAGTACAGGCGTGCAACACCACACCTGGCAACATAATGCTCCTTTACTCCTACATAATTCTGCATGTAGTTCCAAAGAACACGGCCACAATATCACTTATCAAAAATAGAAAATTTAATATTGACACAATATTATTTTCTCATCCATAGTCTATATTCAACTTTTGTTAATTTTCCCAATAATATTCTTACCGATTTTTTTTTTCCTTGTCTAAGATCCAGTCTAGGACAACGTATCACATTTATTTGCCATGTCTTTCTAATGGAGATCTTGTTTATTTTTCTTGCCTTTAATGTGTGTAATTTAATACTCTTTTAAAACCTGCTCCAAATTATAATCACTTTAATGGCATTTAAAAAATATTAGAAATATAAAATTAGGCCAGGTGCCATGGCTCTCACCTGTGATCTCAACACTTTGAGAGGCTGAAGTGGGCAGATTGCTTTAGCCCAGGAGTTTAAGACCAGCCTGGATGATATGGGGCAACCCCATCTCTACAAAAAAAAAAAAAGAAAAATTTGTCAGACATGGTGGCCTGTGCCTGTAGTCTCAACTACTCAGGAGGCTGAGGTGGGAGAATCACCTGAGCCCAGGAGGTCAAGGCTGCAGTGAGCCATGATCATGCCACTGCACTCCAGCCTGGGCAACAGAGTGAGACAAGAAAGAAAAAAAGAAAGGGGTGGGGGGGAGAGAGAGAGAGAAAGAAAGAAAAAAGAAAGAAAGACAGGGAGAGAGAAGAGAGAGAGAAAGAGAAAAAAGGAAGAAAGAAAGAAAGAGAGAGAGAGAGAAAGAAAGAGAAAGAAAGAAAGAAAAAGGAAGAAAGAGAGAGAGAGAGAAAAGAAAGGAAAAGAAAAGAGAAAGAGAGGGAGGGAAGGAAGGGAGGGAGGGAGGTTAGATAACATTTTTTACTGAAATGCAGGTCAGAGTTGACCCTGGAAATGAAAATTTGCTGAGTAGGAAAACTCTATAAGGGAAAATAGATCAAAGAAATTGAGTTTGATTCTTAACTTGTGTGTAGAGCCCTGTTAGGACAGAAAAACAAAGTTTTCCTATGTTTTGGGGCCACACGTTTTTCTCCCTCTCATTGTTCTTATGCTACTGACGAGGCCTCTGTGCTTCTCAAACTATCTTTGGTAAAGGATCAGTTCTGTTTTTTTTTTTTTTTTTTTTTTTTTTTTTTTGAGATGGAGTCACGCTCTGTCGCCCAGGCTGGAGTGCAGTGGCGCCATCTCAGCTCACTGCAACCTCCGCCTCCTGGGTTCACGCCATTCTCCCGCCTCAGCCTTCCAAGTAGCTGGGACCACAGGCGCCCGCCACCACGCCCGGCTAATTTTTTGTATTTTTAGTAGAGACGGGTTTCACCATGTTAGTCAAGATGGTCTCGATCTCCTGACCTCACGATCCACCTGCCTTGGCCTCCCAAAGTGCTGGGATTACAGGCGTGAGCCACCGTGCCCGGCCTTGTTTTTTTGTTTTTGTTTTCTAAATTATTAGTGCTCTTTCCTGTCTATCAAGGATTGATCCTTTCTAAAAAATTCAATAAAAATAAATTATTAGAAAACAGGCCAGGTGAGCTGGTTCATGCCTGTAGTCGTAGCACTTCGAAGGCTGAGGGGGGTGGATTGCCTGAGCTCAGGAGCTCAAGACCAGCTTGGGCAACATGGTGAAACCCCATCTCTATTAAAATATGAACAAATCAGCCTGGCATGGTGGTGTGCACCTGTAGTCCCAGCTACTCAGGAGGCTGAGGTTTAATTGCGTGAACCCAGGAGGTGGAGGTTGCAGTGAGCCAAGATCATGTCACTGTGCTCCAGTCTGGGCAACAAAGTGAAACTCTGTCTCAAAAACAAACAAGCAAACAAAAACTACTAGAGGCCAGGCGCGGTGGCTCACGCCTCTAATCCTAGCACTTTGGGAGGCCGAGGCAGGCAGATCACCTGAGGTTGGGAGTTTGAGACCAGCCTGACCAACATGGAGAAACCCCATCTCTACTAAAAATATAAAATTAGCCGAGCGTGGTGGCACAGGCCTGTAATCCCAGCTACTCAGTAGGCTGAGGCAGGAGAATCGCTTGAACCTAAGAGGCGGAGGTTGCGGTGAGCCGAGATCGTGCCATTGCACTCCAGCTTGGGCAACAAAAGCGAAACTCTGTCTAAAAAAAAAAAAAAAAAAAAAAAACTCGAACAATGAAATAAAAATAGATGTATAATAATTTTGTTCATTATTAGATTCAACAGATAGACTTACTTTCTTAAATTGCTCCAAGTTTCTAAGTGCCTAGGCTGAATTTCTGTACTTATTGCACAGCACTGGTCTGAGGATCAGACTTTGAGAAGTACTGGTCTATATTAGAGCATGTACCACATTTACAGATGAGTTCCTGCAGGGTGACAGCCTTCTCATGGTCCCTTCATATTCTCTAGTATGCAGGGGCTTTGCACCCAGCACACTCTGTGCATTTAAACGGGAACCAAACAGTACACTATGGGCAGAAGCATAGCCTTGTGAAAATAACTCAGGCCCTAACATCAGGCAATGTAACTTTAGAGACTCGACTACTTCTCAACTCTGTGGCTACTGGCAAGTCATTTAACTCCTCTGGGTCTCAGCTTTCTCATCTGTGAAATGTGGATAATAGCATGTAGCTCGGATTGGGAGCAATAGTGACACATACTGATAACGCATTCAGCACAACAACGGCTATTATTACCATTGCTATTTCAACTACAATACATAGTCAAGTACTAAAAATCTCAGAAACAAACTACAATCTATATTCCTTTGGCAAGCTTATAATGTAAAAGGCTAGAACATAAATATATTCAGTTTTGTACGTCCTAAGATCTGTGTTGCAATGACTCCATTCTGCCATTGTAGCGTGAAAGCAGCCATATACAATATGCAGAGGATTGTAGGTGGCTGTGTTCTAAAAAACAATTTATGTGTAATCTTGGCACTTTGGGAGCCAAAGTGGGCAGATTGCTTGAGGCCAGGAGTTCAAGACCAACCCTGGCAACAAGGCAAGATCTCATCTTTAGGAAAAAAAAAAATTATTCAGGCATGGTGACACTCGCCTGTAGTCCCAGCTACTCAGCTACTCAGGAGGCCGACATGGGAGGACTGCTTGAACCCAGGAGTTCGAGACTGCTGTGCGCTATGAATGCACCACTGCACTCCAGCCTAGGTGACAGAGCAAGACTATGTCTCAAAAAAACAGAAAACATAAAAACAAAAACCAACCCCACAAAACTTTATTTATGGACACTGACACAGGAAACTTACATCATTTTCAAATGTCATAAAATATTATTCTTTTGATTTTTTTTATTCATTTAAAATGTAAAACCATTTTAGCTGGCAGGCCATAGAAAACTGGCAGCAAATTGTGCAGATTCTTAATAAAAAATAATTTTAAAAAAGAAAAAAACAGGCAACAGGCCAGATTTGATCCTCTGCCCTTAGTTTGCCAACTCCTGCTCTAAACCCTTTTGACCTCAATTTAGTGAAAAATACCTATTGCACATGATAACCTTGAGTGTACAGAGTAGGAAAGAAGATAGAAAAGTTGAATCTGCCTCGTGGTAAGGATTTTGTTTTGTTTTGTTTTAAACTTCATTTGCAATAATTTCAGGCTTAGAAACAAAAGTTGAAAACAGAGTAAAAAGAAACTCCTTCACTGATTTTCCAAATGTTAACATTTTACCACATTTGCTTTTCTTTCTCAGGTTCTTTTCATGCCTGGAATACCATTTCTCTCTCTCTCTACATTTTGTGTGTGTGTGTGAACTGTTTGAGAATCAGTTGCAAAGATGATGCCCTTTTGTTTCCTAAAAACAAGGATGTTCTTTTATATAACCATTACCAAAATTACCACTACCCAAATCAATACACGAATACAAAACTATTATTTCATATTTAGACTGTGTACCATTATCAAAATCAGAAAGTTAACATTGATGTGGCCGGGCACAGTGGCTCATGCCTGTAATCCCAGCACTTTGGGAGGCCGAGGTGGGCAAATCACTTGAGGTCAGGAGTTCGAGACCAGCCTGGCCAACATGGTGAAACCCCATCTCTACTAAAAATACAAAAATTAGCCGGGCCTAATGGTGGGTTCCTGCAATCCCAGCTACTTGGGAGGCTGAGGCGGAAGAATCACTTGAACCTGGGAGGCAGAGGTTGTAGTGAGCCAAGACTGTGCGACTGCACTCCAGCGTGGGTGACAGAGTGGTCTGTCCTCCCACCCCCAAAAAAGGAAATGAACACTGATACATGGTACTAATCTAGCCTACAAGTCTAATTCTGATTTCAGCAACTGTCCCACTAACATCCTGTATGTGCCAAGCTTCTTATCGTCATCATCTCTGGCAATTTCCCCAATTATCCAGTGAATTTGATATTATTATCCCTGTTTTACCAACGAAGAAACTAAGCTCAGAGAGGTTAATTTGCCCACAGTCACACAGATCGTAAGTGGCAGAGATGGAATTCTAACTCAAGTGTACTGCCTCCAGAGCCCTTGTTTTTTAATATTGAACTAGAATTGCAGAGCTTGGAAAGGACTTCACAGTGCAAACACACGGAATTGGTACTCCAGGCACGAAAAGAAGCCAAGGCACGGAGGCTCATGTCTGTAATTCCAGCATTTTGGGAGGTGCAGGCAGGCAGATTGCTTGATCCCAGAACTTCAAGACCTGCCTGGGTAACGTGGTGAGACCCTGCCTCTACAAAAAATACAAAAATTAGCCGGGTGTGGTGGTGTGCGCCTGTAGTTCCAGCCACTTGATAGGCTGAGACGGGAGAATTGCTTGAGCCCAGGAGGCCAAAGCTGCAGTAAGCCGTGTTCGCGCCACTGCACTCCAGCCTGGGAGACAGAGTGATAACCTGTCCCAAAAAAACAAAATCAAAACAAAAAAAAAAAAACAACCCCAAACCAAAAAACAAAAACCTGAGAAAGAAAAGCCAGTTACTGATACTTTCTCAGTCTCTCAAGGAAATGTCCAGTAGGAAAGGAGAAAGGAGTGAACAAACAGAATTTTTGGCTACTTTGTTATACAATGTAAAAGGCTTTTTGGAACACCAAGGCACAAACTAAGATTATTATTATTTTGTTTTTAACTTTTTTTTGAGACGTAATTTCGCTCTTGTTGCCCAGGCTGGAGCGCAATGGTTCATCTCGGCTCACCACAACCTCTGCCTCCTGGGTTCAATGGATTCTCCTGTCTCAGCCTCCCCAGTAGATGGGATTACAGGCGCATGCCACCACGCCCGGTTAATTTTTGTATTTTTAGTACAGACGGGGTTTCATCATATTGGTCAGGCTGGTCTGGAACTCCTGACCTCAGGCGATCCGCCCGCCTTGACCTCTCAAGTGCTGGGATTACAGGCGTGAGCAGAATTTTCATTCTAACAAGTTCCAGCTGAGTTGATACAGTGGCTCCAGGGACCGACCACATTTTGCTAACCCCTAGTTTAGAATTATTCAAAGAGCCTGTATATGATACGCGGATTCGATCTAGGGCGTTTAAGTTTAGTAATTAACAATTTCCCTCTTTTGCTCTCTCAAGGAAGCCAGAAAACAGGGAGACCATGATTAATGTCCAGTCTCCGAGGCGCGTTATCAAGCTGCTGAAAGCAGGGCCTCCCGATTGCCGTTGCAAAGGGTCCCCTCCCAGGGAAGACGCCTGCAAAACCCAGATAGTACTATCCTGGAGTCACGCGGCCGCGCGCAGCCTCCTAAACGCCCCCACCCGCCAGGCTCGGCCACAGTGGGGCGGAGCGCGGGGCTGAGCAGGCGCGAGGGCTGGCTGCTGGGCCGACGAGGGGCGGTGCCAGGCCGCGGGTCCTTAGTCAAGTGACGCGTAGCGGCCGGCCTGGGCGCCGACTGCAGAGCCGGGAGGCTGGTGGCCATGCCGGGGTTCCTGGTTCGCATCCTCCTTCTGCTGCTGGCTCTGCTGCTTCTGGGCCCTACGCGCGGCTTGCGGGTAAGTCTGCGGGACTCGAGTACGGGGAGGCATTGCTAGGGGACAGGCTGGCGGGGAACCGGGCTCGGGCCGCAGCCACCCGGGGTCCCGCAGGGCGGAGAGCCTGAGCCGCGAAGTGTCCCCCAGCAGGCAGGCGGCCGGCGGAACGCAGGCAGTGGACCGGCCTTCCCGTCGGGGGCCGGCCGGGGGGGGCTCGCGTCCTTCCAGGCAGCTCGGTCGCTTGGGCGTTCCGCTCCGGCTGCCCTCTGCACTTGGACCCACTTCCCTATCTGTAACGAGGTGGTGAGACGAGGTGCGCCTAAAGATTTCCTAAGTTGGCTTTCCGGGAGGGGCTTCCAAGTTGCGCGGGTTAGCGGGTGCCTCCGGTTCTGGTTTGGGGCGCCCTCGCTTTCCCAGTTCGTGCTCTGCGGAGCGCTCCGGAAGGAGAAAAATGGGGTCAGGAGAGGCCCCTGCTGTGGGAGCACTGGGTTATTTTCCCTCTGGGTGTTTTCCCTCTTCGTGCATCTTGTTCCCTTCTCACCACTCCCCGTCGCCTGCCCTTTGGCTCCGGTGTTTCTTTGTATTTGTGGGACCCTTTTCCTTCGGCGTTTGGGGGTCCAGGTTGCGTAGGGGAATAGGCAGGCTGCCGGGGGATCCCAGCATTGATGGGGGGAAGTATGGCGAGGCGAATAGGTGAGGTGCGGGGCGTGCACGTTTGGTGGGAGAGGAAGGGCAGCTTCACTCGCTTCGTCCGAGCTGAGGCGACGGGCTTAGGGGGTTCCTAAGCGCTGCCTGGGGAGGTTTGCATCACACCTGCGGAAAGGAGAGTGGATAGTTGCAAGCTGCTACTCTGCACGTTCCGCGAACCAACTTTGGTTCCTTCAGGGTATAGGTGAGCTGAGCCTGCAGCACGCTTTAAGTAAGAGCTGGTGGCATTTGACACCGTCGACTTGTAAGTTACACCCTTTAATAGGGCTTTCAATAACGCGCCTAGTGCAGAGAAAAGTGGTACATTTATCTAAAACCAAGATTGAACATCTTAAGTATTTGGAAAACAGCTGCTGAAAATGTTTTCATTTTGGGAAAAAGTCAGCACAGATTATTTACTTTTCCCTCTTCACCCCGTCTGTGGTTCCCCTAACCCCAGTATGTAGACAGAGTTCTTGTCCAGAAGGCCCGTAGGACCTTAGGAGTCAGAGCTAGCCAGCTGTGAGAACCACTGGGGAAGGTGGAACTGGGGCACAGTTCAGGAGAACAGTGGCAGGGTAAGGGGCTGGAGGAAAGGCAGATTTTAACCAGTATCTGGGAGTGGGGGTAGAGAGAGAGAGAAGGATTATATGAACCAGGAGCAGGTGGACAGGGTCAGTCTGTCTGATGTAAGCTCGTCAGTCTAGTGCAGCATCATTGGGTCAGGGTGGATGCCTTGTGGCTACCATACCTGAGGCCCACACAGGGAGGCTGGCATCACCCCAGGAATTCTCATGTCAGGTGCCAGGTGTCCCTCTTGGGCTCCTGTGCCCACAGCTGAAGAAAGATACTAGCAGTCTAGCTTTTCATTATCTCCTTGTTTACTTTCTTTAGGGTCCAAGCCATTCTCCTGCCTCAGCCTCCCAAGTAGCTGGGACTACGGGCGCCCGTCACCACACCCAACTTTTTTTTTTTTTTTTTTTGTAGTAGAGACAGGGTTTCACTGCGTTAGCCAGGATGGTCTTGATCTCCTGACCTCGTGACCCAGCGGTTCTCAAATTTTAACTAAATTTTAGCTGTCCTAGAAATTAAGAGAATATTTTCTTCCTTTTTTTATTTTTTATTTATTTATTTATTTATTTTGAGACAGAGCCTCACTCTTTCGCCCAGGCTGGAGTGCAGTGGCATGATCTTGGCTCACTGCAACTTCCACCTCCCAGGTTCAAGTGATTCTCCTGCCTCAGCCTCCCGAGTAGCTGGGATTACATGTGCCTGCCACCACACCTGGCTAATTTTTGAATTCTTAGTAGAAACAGGGTTTTACCATGTTGGCCAGGCTGGTCTTGAACTCCTGACCTCAGGTAATCTGTCTGCGTCGGCCTCCCAAAGTGCTGGGATTATAGGCGTGAGCCACTGTGCCCAGCCCTAGAGAATATTTTAAACTATTTGTTAAGAAATAATACATCATTACACCTTAATAAACAATATATATATTTGAAAAACAATAATATTTGTCCTCAAATTTTAGGGTGAAGAGTTGCACTGTTTTACATTTCTGCAAATCTCTTCCAATGTCTCTTAATAGAAGACAGTCAAATTTTCATGTTTATTTCTGCATGAAATCTGTTGCCATATCACATGTCACATAGCCTCTGGAAAATTCCACCCTCAGGACTGAGTGAGAATGGAAAAGGCAGTAATGGCTTGGAATTATAATAAAAATAGTTTTGACTAATTGGACCCCTGAAGGGCTCTCTCCAGACCGCACTTTGAATACTGCTGATTTGGAACATTTTTGTAAAACAAGTGCATGCTCACTTAGAGAAACTTTAAACATAGAAAATGTGGTAAGAAAATGAAAACTGCCCATCATGTCACAATGCTGTGAGTTTCTTTTTGGATAATAAAGTATAGCTAGCAACTCACTGGTATTTGAGTGGCTTGGATTCAAGGTGGGTTGGGCAGATGTAAGTGGCCTTTGAGTTTTGAATGGGTACAAGGATGCTCTAATATCCCACAAAGCTGATGCTGGTTCCTGGTTGCAGGCGGAGTTGACCTGGAAACCTCTCCTTGGCCACTGTCCTTTCTAAGGAACTCATTTCCAGAGTCCACCAGCACAGAACTGGTTGGGGAGTCTCCTAGGAGCAGAGAAAATGGCCATCTTCAGGCAGCTGTCCCTAGGCGCGAAGGCCACCCTGGCTGCCATCACTGTCTTCGTGTCCATGATCGCCTCCCGCTCATATCTGGCAGACAGCCTTGAGCTCAGGGCCTGGCGTTGGCTGCTTCGCTTGCAGCTAGCCCTGTTTGTCAACTCGCTCTTGCTCATTGGCTCCCTCTACATTTGGCGCAGCACAGTTAGCAACCTCTGCCACTCCCCAGCTGCGGAGTCAACCTGTTTTCAGCTTTGGAAGGTAGTGGTTCTGGCATTTCTGGCCCTGGCCCATTCCAGTTTCTTCACCATGTTCTTTTTAGTGGCCGAGGAGCCCTATCTCTTTTCCTTGGCAGCCTACTCCTGCCTGGGTGCTTACATCATCATGCTCTTCTTCCTCTGCATCCTCAGCGGCATGGAGCAGGCCTACCAGCTCTTGGCCTGGCGCAGTGGTAGGGTCGTGGGCAGCCTTGACAAGACAAGGAAGCTGGTGCTCAGGCCTGCCCTGGCAGTGGGAGTGACTGCTGTGCTCAGCGTGGCCGGGATTCTGAATGCTGCACAGCCCCCGGCTGTGAAAACTGTGGAGGTGCCCATCCATCAGCTGCCTGCCTCAATGAACAACCTCAAGATCGTGCTCCTCTCAGACATTCACTTGGGCCCCACAGTGGGCAGGACCAAGATGGAGATGTTTGTGAGGATGGTGAATGTACTGGAACCAGATGTCACAGTGATCGTGGGTGACCTCTCTGACTCGGAAGCCTCGGTCCTGCGGACGGCTGTCGCTCCTCTGGGCCAGCTTCATTCACGTCTCGGCGCCTACTTCGTCACAGGCAATCATGAGTACTACACGTCAGATGTCAGCAACTGGTTTGCACTTCTGGAATCCCTGCATGTCCAGCCTCTTCATAATGAGAACGTGAAGATTTCCGCCACACGGGCCCAACGTGGTGGTGGTGGCAGTGGCGGTGAGAGTGAGGATGAGGACTGGATCTGCTTGGCTGGGGTGGACGATATTGAAGCAGACATCCTGCACTACTCTGGCCATGGCATGGATCTTGACAAGGCCCTGGAGGGCTGCAGCCCAGACCACACAATCATCTTGCTAGCTCACCAGCCCCTGGCCGCCAAGAGAGCTCTCCAGGCTCGGCCAGATATTAACCTGATCCTTTCTGGGCACACACATGCTGGGCAGATCTTCCCCTTGAACGTAGCAGCCTATCTCCTGAATCCCTTCTTTGCTGGTCTCTACCAAGTGGCCCAGGCTACTTTCGTGTATGTCAGCCCGGGCACAGCCTACTACGGGATACCCATGAGGTTGGGTAGCAGGGCGGAGATCACAGAGCTCATCCTGCGGCGGTCTCCCTGAACCGGCCCTGCTCTGTGCACCTCTGCCCTGCCCTTGCCCTCGATCCTCCGTCCTGCTTCAGAGTGGTTTGCCTGCTTTTCCCCTCCAGCCTTGCCCACCCAGCCTTGCCTACACACCCTTGGTCACAAGCCTGATTCAAACAGTGACTCCTGGTGGGGCTGCCTGGCATGTTCAGGCGGTTTAACCGTTTCCTTGGCTGGTTGCTTTTTTTGATGCACTTGTGAGATCACTAAGGTCACATATATGAGTACTCCCCTCTATTTTCCAGGTGGTATGGAGTGGGGACCTTCTCCTGCAGAGCTCCAAGGGATGAACCTCCCCTTGGGGTTGCTAGAAAGGAATACCTCTAGAAGGTGGGGCCGAGGAGGAGCAGGAGCATTTTTCTCTTGGTGTTTTAAAACTGTCTTTAGGACTTAATTGGTTTCCAGAATCATTGATCCAGAGCCTTTCTGGGGAAGGGGCAGTGTTGCCAGGTAATTTGGGAGAACAGGCAAGATGGAAGGGCCCTCTGGCTGCTAGAGAAGAATATTTTCTTTTCCTCTGCTTCTATCAGGATCACTTCTATTGAGAGCATCAGCAAAATCCACTGGAATGCAAAGCTCCTCCTGTTCCAGGCCTTGAAGGATGCTATTTAACTGTCTGTGCTCCTGGGCCTTTGGGGGCAAGGTTGGGGGAGAAGAACGGTGGGCGCTGTGGTCGGTGATGGTGAGAACGTGGCTGCTTAGGAATTCGGAGAGCTTTGCCTCCCTTGCCTCATTTTATACAACCCTTTGGGGAGCTAACTGGGGACAGGCTGCTTTTCCCTATTTGGAGATGAGGAAACCAAGGCAAAGAGAGAGAAGGCACAGGCAATATGACAAGATGTGTAGGAGATTTGGGGCTAGAAACCAGGTCTTTTACCTCCCAGTAAAAGCGGTGCTTTTCCACCATGTGATGATTAAGTAGCTGCGTCTGTTGCAGGTGGTCTGTTGCAGGTGAGCGCAGGATTCAAATGCATTTCACCAATTCACAGTGCAGAGAACGAACAAGGGCCTAGGACCCCGTGCTCTTTCTAAGTGGTTTGCTTGAGGCTGATTTCAACTTACCCATACCGGCATGGACCGGAACCTGGAAGGGAGTCAGCTAGTTTCAGTGTAGGATGTCTTACATTTGAAGAAGAGTCAGGAAACCGGAACCCTCCACCTCCGACCCCACATTTGGGTTTGATTTTTTTGTGAGCAGCCGGGTTCACTCTGTCAGTGGGGGAGATGAGGCCTGCATGGGAGTGGCAGTGCTGTGTGCCTCTGGCAGGGCCTGCAGACTCCTCTCCCTGGGCCTGGCTGTGGAATGCAGAGACTGTTCTTCCTGCTAGGTGGCTTCAACCCACTTGCCTGACCCTATAAGAGCTGCCCTTGGGCTCTGGCCACCAAATGATAGGGCCATCCCTGCTGGCTTCTAGACCCATAGAAAAACCAGGCAGGGATTATGATGTCCGGAGTGACCCTGTTGGTCTGGCCCTTTTGCCGGAAGCAACAGATCCTTTGATCCTGAGATGGAGATAAGCACCTGTGTTAGAAAAGGCCTCACTGAGAAGACAGGGCTGGGCCAGTTTCCTGCTGGGTGATTTAGGCTTGTGATGGATAGTCTTCCTCCCATGGGGAGTGAAGAGTGAAGAAACTCGCTTTGACTGGAGAGGCTAACCCTGCTACTCACTCATTGGGCAGCAGTGGGTGGGTGACTTTCCCTTACTGAGCCTTGGTTTCCATCAACCCTAAAATGGGGATAATTATCGCATCTACCTCAAGATTGTTTTGTCAGGAGGGATCCATCAAGCCTTGTGCATGAGTTCCACATGGCACAGTGTGCACAGTGAACACTCAGTGTTAATTTTTCAGCTTTCCAGTGGAGCTTGCTAAGGAACTGTTGGGCACCGGTGTCCGGAGGATTCATGAAGCAGCCAGTCCTGGGGAATGTGAGTGGGTAACGAGTTGCCTGCTGCTGGGGCCAGTGATGTGTTAAAGCAGCAACTGCTGGGGGTTTGCCTTCCTCCCTCGTGCGCATTCTGGCAGGCAAAGGGGGTTTCTTCCTTTCCTCCTTGTTCTCCTGGTGTATAGTGCAGTTCTGGGGGATCTGGAGACCACCCTTTTTGTTCCCAGGCAGCCACAGTATTGACAGTGGGCCATCCCATGCAGTTTAAAATGTATCTTTGAGTTGAAACTTTGGTGGTTTCCTTATTCTTTTCTCTCTTCCCTGTCCTTCCAAACTCACTTTTCTTGTGACCCGACTGCATTTTGTGAATCATCCTTCCTCCCTTTCAGTTCTCGCTTTGGATTTCACCAGGTGGGCTACATGGTGTCATTTCACTTCCACTGTTTGGTGCCACTGGTAATGTTTGACTCACATTAACTCACATTGTTATGTGTTATTTCACTGATTTCTTGATTTTACATCTTTCTCATCAGTGACCTGGGCTTGATGAAATTAGCTTTCATGAAGTCCTTTTTTTTTTAAATTTAATTTTGCATCCTTACCTCTTTTCTTTCTCTTGAATGCCATCATTGTGTGGTCTTATATTCCCTTCATCCACTCTGAAGTCCTTGCTTGACTGATTGCTTTCTATTAGCAGAAAGAAAACAGCTCCATCCTATGTATCTGAGAAACAACATCAACACCCTCTCATATCTGGTTTGTATTCCCTGACTTGGCGGACATTTTTCCAGCAGAAATTTCTCCATCACTGTCCAGATTCTGGCCCTGGTGGGCAGGACTCCATGACACCTTTATTCCCTCTGTTCAACATTCGTAAACCATTGACCTTCTTTTTTTTGTTTGTTTGTGGCTGGGGGAAGTGGTGAGAAACATTACTGGAAGCTTGATCATTCTTTCAATTTCATATGTTTATTTTTAGTCTGTTAGATGCAAATTGAAATGCAATGCTTTTTGAAGATTAGCAATAGCATCTGTAGTATATGATGCTGTTACAAAATCTCAATAAATTAATCCTGCTTCCATTCCTACCAAATACTCATCCATGCTTTTTTTCCCATCGTATTTTGTTTGGTTTGTTTTAAACTTTTCGTACATGTACCTATCTCCCAGCTTTCACAAGGATGACAGGACCATTCTGCCATCCTTTCTCGGCTACCCCTGCCCCACTTGTACTCTTTATTTTCTGACTGGAGTATATTAAGGTAAATCATAGAAAACATAATGTTACCCCAAAATTACTTCAGTATGAATCCTTTTCAAAAAGCATACCTATAATGTCATTATCATATCCAATGAAATTAACAGTGATTCTTGAATATCATCTAATAGCTAGTTAGGAGATTTGGGGCTAGTAGCCAGATTTTCGACCTTTTTAAAGACGTGTTCTTTCCACTGTCTGAGTATTAAGTAGCTGTATCTGTCACAAATGAGTATAGGATTCAAATGCAATTAATTGTGTGAAGAGTTAGTGTTTAGTTTTTCCTGATTATCTCAATTATATTTTTTATTGTGGCAAAAAATTGACTATCTTAACCATTTTTTTTGTTCTTTTAGTTGTTGTTGTTGATCTTAACCATTTTTAAGTGAACAGTTCAACAGTGTTAAGTATATTCACGTTGTTGTGAAATTGATCTAATTGATCTGTAGAACTTTTTCATCTTGCAACTCTATACCCATTGAGCAACAAGGCTCCATTTCCCCCTTCCTCCAGCCCCTGGTGACCACAATTCTATTTTCTGTTTCTATGGCTTTGACTACTTTAGATACCTCATAGAAGTGAAATCATGCAGTTTTTGTCTTTTTGTGGCGGGCTTGTTTCAGTTAGTATAATGACCTTGAGGTTGTGGCACCTGACTGGATTTCTATTCT
Source organism: Rhinopithecus bieti (assembly GCF_001698545.2). Taxonomy (NCBI): domain Eukaryota; kingdom Metazoa; phylum Chordata; class Mammalia; order Primates; family Cercopithecidae; genus Rhinopithecus; species Rhinopithecus bieti. The sequence continues at coordinate 1,561,072 of NW_016810828.1, forward strand.
TTTTAAGGCTGGACCACAGTAATATTCTGTTGTATTTTTATGCCACATTTTGTTTATCCAGGTTGAGCATGTTTTCATGGGCTTGTTGGCCACTTGTATACCTTCTTTGGAGAAATGTCTGTTCAAGCCCTTTGCCTATCTTTAAATCAGGTTAATTTATTGTTGTGGAGATGTAGGAGTTCTTTATAGATTCTGGGTATTAACCCCTTATCAGATATGTAATTTGCAGATATTTTCTTCAGTTCTGTACATTGCCTTTTCACTCATTGTGACCTTTGATGCACAGAGTTTTAAAGTCTGATGTAGGCCCATTTCTCTATTTTCACTTTTATGTTTGTGCTTTTGGCATCATATCCAAAAAATCATTGCCAAGTTCAATATCATGTAGCTTTTTTTCCCATGTTTTCTTCTAGGAGTGTTATAGTTTTGGGTCTTATGTTTAAGTCTTTAACCCATATTGAATTAATTTTTGTGTATGGTGTAAGATAAGGGTCCAACTTCATTCTCTTGCATGTGAATATCCAGATTTCCCAGCACTGTTTTCTGAAGAATTTCTCATCAAGAGGTCTTGACATCTTTGTTGAAAATCATTCGACCATATACACAAGGGTTTATTTCTGGGTGTTCTATTCTCTTTCATTGCTCTATTTGTCTGTCTTTATGCCATTACCATGTTATTTTGAATACTATAGCTTTGTTTTGAAATCAGGAGGTATGAGTCTTTCAACAGTCTTTTTCAAGACTGTTTTGTCTATTTGGTGTCTGTTTAGATTCTGTATGAATTTTAGGATAAATTTTTCTATTTCTACAAGAAATGCTATTGGGATTTTTATAGGGATTGTGTTGAATCTGTAAATCACTTTGGGTAGTATGAACATCTTAACAATATGAATCTTCCACTCCATGAACATAGGATGTTTTTTCCATTTGTTTGTGTCTTCTTTAATTTCTTTTAACAGTGTTTTGTAGTGTTCAGTGTAGTCTTTCACCTTAGGCCTATTTCTAAGTATTTTATTCTTTTTGATGCTTTTTTAAATGGAATTTTTAAAAATTCCATTTAGGATTGTTCATTTTTAGTGTATAGAGATGCAGCTGATTTTGGTGTGTTGCTTTTGTATCCTGCAATTTTGCTGAACTCATTTATTAGTTCTAACAGTTTTGTGTGTGTGTGTGTGTGTGTGTGTGTGTGTGTGTGTAATCTTTAGGGTTTCCTTCATCTAAGATTATGTCATCTGCAAACAGATCATTTTACATCTCCTTTCTAATTTGAATGCCTTTTATTTCTAGTTGCTCTGACTAGGACTTCCAAAATTATTTGAGTAGATGTGGCAAAAGCAGACATCTTGTCTTGTTCCTGATCTTAGAGGAAAAGCTTGCAGTCTTTCACTATTGAGTATGATGTTAGCTATGGGCTTTTCACATGTGGACTTTACGATGTGGAGGTAGTTTTCTTCTATTTTGCATTTGTTGAGTTGTTGGGTTTTTTTAAATCATGAAAGGGTGTTGAATCTTGTCATGCTTTCTCTGCCTCAATTTAGATTATCATGTGGTTTTTGCCCTTTATTCTGTTAATTTGGTGTATTACATTGATTGATTTTTATATGTTAAACCATTCTTGCATTTTAGGAATAAATCCCACTTGATCATAGTATATAATCCTTTTAATGCATTGTTGAATTCAGTTTGCTAGTATTTTGTTGAGGATTTTTACATCAATATTCACCAGGAATATTATCGTACTGTAGTTTTCTTGTAATGTATTTGTCTGGCTTTGGTATTAGGATAATATTGGTCTCATAGAATAAATTTGGAAATGTTCCTTCTCTTCAACTTTTGTAAGAGTTTCAGGAGGATTGGTATTAATTCTTCTTTAAATGTTTGGTAGAATTCTCCAGTGAAGCCATCTGGTTCTAGGTTTTTCTTTGAGGTGTGTGTGTGTGTGTGTGTGTGTGTGTGTGCGCGCGCACACACGCGCGCGCACCCATGTGCTGACACGTAGTCTTGCTCTGTCACCCATGCTGGAGTGCAGAGGCATGATCTTGGCTCACTGCAACCTCCGCCTCCCAGGTTCAAGCGATTCTCCTTCCTCTGCCTCCCAAGTGGCTAGGACCACAGGCACGCGCCACCACGCCCGGCTAATTTTTGTATTTTTAGTAGAGACGGATTTTCACCATGTTGGCCAGGCTGGTCTCAAACTCCTACCTCAAATGATCTGGCTGTCTTGGCCTCCCAAAGTGCTGGGATTACAGATGGGAGACACCATGCCCAGCCTCTTTGAGGTTTTTGATTATTGATTCAATGTTTTTAATAGCTATTGGTCTGTACAGATTTTCTGTTTCTTCATGATTCAGTCTTGGTGGGCTGGGTGTGTCTAGAAATTTATCCATATCTCCTAGGTTATCCAATTTGTTGGCATACAGTTGTTCATGCTATTCTCTTACAATCCTTTATTTCTGTGGCATCAGTTATTATGCCCTCTCTTTATTTCCGATTTATTTATATATTCTTTTTTAAAATCTAGTTAAGTTTCTCAATTTTGTTGATTTTTTTTCAAAAACCAACTTTTTTTTTTTCCTACTATCTTTCTATTCTCTTTTGTTTATTTCTGCTCTAATCTTCTATTGTCTTTTGCTAGCTTTGGGTTTTTTTTTCCTTCTTCTTCTTATGGAATTGTCTTTTTATAGTTATTTTGTTTGAAACAGGCGAAAAATAGGTCTATATTTTGCCTGTGGTGTGTTTCTTCAGTTTCCTTGAGTCTATAACATCCCCTTTTCCTTATTTTATACCATTTATTTGTTCAAGTTATCTGGGTCGTATGTCTTAAAATTTTATGCATTTTGGATTTTGGTGTCATTTAACATGTTCATATTTTCTGTGAGTTCGTAGAGCTAAAGCTCTCTAAAGGTTAGAGCTAGAGGCTGGATAGATTCAGGTTCAACCTTTTCCCTTTTTGGGTAGGAAGACCATTGCATCTTCAGTGATGCTAAGATTGACCTGTCGGCCCAGGTGTTGTCAGCTTGATCGCTCCACTAGAAAATTCCTCATTATCTTTCCATTTAATGTTTCAGCAGTCATTGGTGATTGTTGTCTGATGTCATTATTTCACTAAAGTTTGCAAAATGATGATTCGTAAAATTCCATCCTTTTTTTCCCCTGCGTTTACTAGCTACGGATCCTTTACAAAGAACTCTCCTCAACAATTGTGTGGTTACTCTGAAAAAGCCTATAACAAAGGCAAGACCGATACTAGATTCTTTCACTTGATTCCTTAGTTTATAGCATAATGAGCTGATACGACAGCAGCCTCCAAGAATGACCAATAAGCTTTTCTTCTGAGTGGGTGAAAATATTGTTAGGAATTTAGATATTTAGATATTTGATATGTCTGATGCTTTTTAGTTCATCAAAGTGTTACATCTTTTAATACTCAAAATAGCCCATCTTTAGCCAGTTGGGACCTTTTCATTTTTCATTTTTTACTTTTTAGAGTCATAGTCTTGCTCTGTTGTTCAGTCTGGAGTGCAGTGGTGTGACTAGAACTCACTGCACTCTCAATTTCCTGGGCTCAAGCGATGCACTCACTTTGGCCTCCAAGTAGCTAGGACTACAGGCACGCACCACCACACCTGGCTCTTTTTTTTTTTTTTCTTTCTTTTTTTGGTAGAGACAGAGTCTCTGTGTTGCCCAGGCTGGTCTCAAACTTCTGGCCTCAAGCAGTCCTCAGCCTCTCGAAATGCTGGGATTACTGATGTGAACCTGTAATCAGCCTCCCAAAATGCTGGGATTACAGGTGTGAACCACTGCACTTGAGCTGGTTGGAGCCCTGTCATCTTGTAGTTTTGATGAGACCCCAGTAGTTTTTTGTTTTTTGTTTTTAATAGTTCTAGCGCTGTTTTGTACATCTTATGCCACAGACTTGGATTAACTAATTTCTTGACGAAGCAGTTCTGGTTACTTTTAGTGGGAAATGTTTGCAGACCACAATTTAGGCACTCTACGGGTTAGATTGCTTAGATTAGATTGCTGCCTGCTGATATCATTTCCAAACTGTGTCTGTGGGTATTGCTAGGAAATGCAATACTTTTTTAGGGAGAAAAAAACAAATCATAAATGTGTACTAGTATTTCCAATTCAAATGAGAGATTATGGATTTTATTGTTTTTTAATGAACTATATTTTTTAGAGTAGTTTTAGCCTTATAGCAAAACTGAGGGGAAGGTACAGAGATTCTCCTGATTATGGGGTTCTTAATTTTGTTTGATTTTGTGTTTGTTTCTCTCTCTCTTTTTCTTTTGAAACAGAGTCTTGCTCTGTCACTCTGATTGGGCTGCAGCGGCACCATCACTACTCACTGCAGCCTCAACTATTCTGGGCTCAAGCAATCCTCCCACCTCAGCCTCCCAAGTAGGTGGGACCACAGGCGTGTGCCACCATACCCAGCTAACTTTTATTTATTTTTTATAGAGATGGGATCTCATGTTGTTGCCCAGGCTGGAACTTCTGGGGTCAAGCCATCCGACCACCTCAGCCTCCCAAAGTGCTAGGATTACAGGCATGATCCACTGCACCCAGCCTGTTTCTCTTTTGTACTGAAAAATTTGGTTCTTAGTAACCTAATGTAGTTACTTAGTTTTTTTATCTTACTACATATATAACAGAACCAAAGTAGTAATGTCAATGTGGTTATTAAGATGAAGTCTACTGAATGCAGTTTGCTTTTGTTTTTTCCCTGAATGCAGTTTAAGCTGTATTTTTATCCTTAGGCCACATATGGTCAATGTAGTGTGGAAAGTTAGGTCTGTATGTTTTAATTTTAAAGAAATTATATATTTTAAATTTAATTTTATTTTTTTAGACTGCGCATTTACCTTTTCTCTGAGATGAGGGGGCACATATTTTGAATCTGTGCATGTCCAGAGTCCGTGAGGATTGGGAATCAGTCCAAAGCTGTGCTCACTTCTCCTCCTCTTCCACTGTGATTTGCCTTTATCCAGTCTTTTGGAATGCTGAACAAAAATGTTTTTGGCACAAGACAGGCATGAAAAAATAAAGTTAATAAAAATTGAAAGCATAAGCTAGAGCAGATTATCCACAGATTCCTCTATCTCCATATAGATTATCACCATTGCTTGCACCTGTTTTCCTTCTCCAGCCTATCTGATGGAATGGTGCTTCCATGACATGTGGTGTTTGGAAGGCTCTTAGCTCTGACATAATCAGAGTTTGACCCATAGTCACCTGAAACATTTCTTCTCTTTCTCTATGTTCTATGAACTGAGGGGTCTGAGAAGTCCGTGGTATGCAAATAGCCTTCCAGCCCCTTCCCTCTCCCCTTGCCTCTATCCATGTTCTCTCAGCCCCAGGGTGCTTGCAGGCTAAGAGGACTGGGTCTCTGCCATCCTGGAGCTGAACAGCTCATGTCAGGAATCCCCCAGGCCCTTGAGTCTCTAGGGTGAGTTGTAGGGGTGTGTAGGGTGCTGGGGATTAAGATCTGCTGAGTAGGTGCTTACCAGAGTTACACTGAGGGACCTGAAGACAGATCATCTTCACATAATCAGCATGACCCAGAATCTGCGATGTCACTGGGCTTCTTTTATTTCTTTAGTCAAGGAATGTGCGCAAGTAATACAAATATAATTATTTTTAGTCCCGGGGATTAGGGAACTTGGAGGGTGTTCACATTACCTGATGATGTCAATATTGTGTTGTGTTTAATTTTTGTTTTAAAAGAGATGCTTATTTATTACTGAAATAATCTAACCTGAATAAATAACTTTTTAAAAATTACATTGGCCAGTATTAGGTTCCTGATACGTATTTGGTGTTTTGTTTGTACTGCTGGGTTTTTTCCCTCCAGTATTCGATGCGTTAATGGGGGGCCTTAAGAAGTTATGAATTTTGGTTTGTTCAGAATTGCTTTTTGTAAGTTTTCTGTGACCTCATGCACTAAATACTGATGCTTCCACACTTCTGCAAGTATGAAATAAAAGTATGTGTCTTCAGTATTGCATTCCTGCGCCAATTCATTTAGAAGGATAGAATTTGCACTCAGGTCAAATCTTGCATTATTTGCATTTGGGGGGAATACACTCTGAAGGCAGTTTTCTCTCTTTCTGTCTCCTTTTTCCTCCTCCTTTCCTTCTTTCTTCCTCCTATTCCCACTTTTTTTTTTTTTGAGACGGAGTTTTGCTCTTGTTGCCCAGGCTGGGCTGGAGTGCAGTGGTGTGCTCTCGGCTCCCTGCAACCTCTGCCTCCCAGGTTCAAGGGATTCTCCTGCCTCAGTCTCCAAGTAGCTGGGATTATAGGCATGGGCCACCATACCCACCTAATTTTTGTATTTTTAGTATAGATGAGGTTTTGCCGGTCTCGAACTCCCGACCTCAGGTGATCCACCTGCCTCAGCCTCTCAAAGTTCTGGGATTACAGACGTGAGCCACCACACCTGGCCTTTGCCACTTTTTTTGATCGCCTTCTGTCAGTGGTGCCACAGCTCAGAGGAAGCTCAAAGGAAGCTGGCTCTTTAGATGGGATCTTCTTAGGTCCGTAACTTTTGAGAGGGGTCACCTTGGGTCCATGAAGTGGACTGTCCCTGTTTACTTTGGTTGTGACAGTCAACAATGATGAGCTGTCTTTTAACTGATACTGCTTCTGCAGCTGTTCATCTCATCCCCTCTCTGTGGCTTTTCTAGGTTGTTGTTTCAGAGACATGTCCCCTGCTCACCTGGTTCAAATAACGTGGTGGTGTTCATCTCTCAGACCACGACAGTCCATGAATGCACAGACAGTCCAGGTCTCGTGTGATACAGCAGGGCAGTGGACACAGCCCCAGGCAAGAGGGAGAATATACTGCTGTCCTGCCCACTCACGAACTGTTTTCAATCCTTTTTATCAGTAGGATTTGAAAAGATTAGAACATTAATTGCAAACCAAATATCAGAGGCTGTGTCGTTCTGTCCCAGTAGTAATCCCACACCCATGTGGTAGCTGCTGTTGGAGCTATTACTCAGTTAATTAAGTGGCCACCGTCATGTACCATGATCTGTTTTTTCTGGCGGAGGCTCACAGGCGATTTGAATGAACATGATGGAAATGATCTTTAAGTCTTTTTGGAGGGGGCACTCATAACTACAATTCCCAGAGGATTGTGGTCTTGCTTCAGATTTATCTTGAGTGAGAGTGGGGAGTGGGCAGTTCCAGAGCTTCCCCTTGATCCATGGTGGCTCCTACTCATGATGAGGGTTCTGCAGGCCATTATGTAAAACCATCCCACTTTCAGCTCAGAGCCAGGGAAATAACTGTGTGACGGATCCTCTGATTGGTTGGACTCTCTGTGAAAAGGACTGGGGCCAAGGCTCCCTTTATCTCTGGCCTGCCTAAGAGTGATAAGGGAGAGTGATGGCATTTCAGGTTCCCTGGTGCTACCATGTCAGTTCACACTGTATCCAACAGTCCTCAGAAGGGGGTGGCCTTGGGGTGCCTGTTACCCTGAATCTTATTGGGAAGGACTGGAGGAATATTCACTGTGTGGACTTGGGGTGGTGTTATAGGGACCTGCCTCAAGGGGATCCATCCAACCTTTCCTTCAGTCAAATTTTGTTGACTGTATGTTGGAGAACTGGCTCAAAGCTGGGAATTGGATGTAGGAATCTCAATTTTCCATGCAGTTGTTGACATCAGCCTTTTGCTCACAAGTTTTTAAATATGTCAAGCAGTACTCTTGCCGATTGCCTGGCCATCTCACCCCACAGAAATGTGTGGCTTATGAGCCACTGGGTAAGGTCATTCCTGGTCCCCAGGTCAGCACACCCTGGTTGCCACTGTGACCTTGCTGGTCGTTGTGGTAATTATGCCTTCCTGCTGCTGATGGTTAAGCGGTCCCACGTTGGTTATGCCAGAACCTCATCATCCCCAGTGACACTAGAGCGTCCCTTGCCATGGCAGCATCCCCCGTCATTCTTGCCTCCAGAGGATGGGCTTCCCAAGCATGCCAGGGCCCTCCTCACCAGTGCCTTCCTTCCTGAAGGGAGCGTTCTCTGGGCTCTCCTGGGGAATAGAGCCAGGTAGTGGGGTCTCTGGTCATCCTTTTTACATTCCCACCTCTTGAGCCATTCCATACCTTTCTCAGGATGCAGTCCTGGCATCCTCACCTCATTTCCTGTTAACCAGTGTCATGTCTAGGTTCCAAGGATCCTCCCAACAGCATAGAGACTGGGCTCTTACCAATAGAATATGGGTCATGGGAGAATACACCCTACCAGTAACTTCCCCAAATCTGGCCTGGGATTTTCCCCCTCAAGATCCATTCTCAGTGACCCCCATGGTTAGGTCTTACTTTTCTGGCCGGAGATGTGAGTCTCTTTAAACACTGCCACAGAAGCCTCTGACATTCATAGGATGCCCTGAGTGGATGGCTCACCCGAGCCCATCAAACAGTCATTGTCTTTAAAGCTTCCAAATCACTTAATAAAAGCCAGCTAACCTCACACTCTTTTCAATGACCAGTAACCCCCACCTCTGCCCCGCTCCAGGGGTGGAGCCAGTGCAGATACCGACTGCTCCCCTTCTCTCCATGCCTCCTCCCGGTCCCGCATAGTTGAGGGACTTGGTATTTGTCTTTGAGGCATTACCACGCCCCTTAGCACCAGCTATAGGGTTCTTGCTATTTGACATTCATGAGACAACAAGGTGCAGATTCACATCCTGATGATCTGCTCTTGAGGCCACTCCTGTTACCAATTGTCATACTTTGGGTCCCTCTAGAAGCAGAACATTGGGTGCAGGTGGTTTGAGAAGTGATCCAAGAGCATAGGAGCGAGGGACAGGTGGAAAGAAGGGACAGTGTGGGTCAGAATGCATATCGGGGTTATCACTCTGGGAACCGGGACATGATTCTTCTGAGACTTCCTGAAAAGTGCACAAAGTGTCTCCAGAATTGTTTGCCTAAAAGACAAGAGAATGCAGTTCTCCACCCTCTTTGTGACTCATTGGCTGAAGGTTGCCCCCAGGGGCATGGACTACCCAGTGCCCCTGGACTTCTGGGCTGAACCCGTTCCCCCAGTGTTGGGGCAGGAAGGCAAAAAGACTTGAGATCTGAGTGTGAGTTGAGACAATCAGCACAAAGCATACTGAGCTTGCACAAGACCATTCACAGAGCTACAGCTGATGTAGGCATGTTTTTAAAACCCTTTTCAAAGCCAGGTGTGGTGGCTCACGTCTGTAATCCCAGCACTTTGGGAGGCCAAGGCGGGCGGATCACCTGAGGTCAGGAGCTCGAGACCAGCCTGGCCAACGTGGTGAAACCCCGTCTCTACTAAAAGTACAAAATTAGCCAGGCGTGGGGCAGGAGGCTGGGACAGGAGAACCGCTTGAACCGGGGAGGCGGAAGTTGCAGTGAGCCGAGACTGCGCCATTGCACTCCAGCCTGGGCCACAAGAGTGAAACTCCATCTCAAAAAAAAAAACCCAAAAAAACAAAAAGACACCTTTCAGGCTGGGCACGGTGGCTCATGCCTGTAATCCCACAACTTTGGGATCATGAGGTGGGAGGATTGCTTGAGGCTAGCAGTTGGAGACCAGCCTGGGCAACATAGTGAGATCCTGTCTCTACAGAAAATTTGAAAATTATTAGCTGAGCATGGTGGCACAACCCTGTGGTCCCAGCTACTTGGGGACTGAGGTGGAAGGATCACTTGAGCCCAGGAGGTCAAGGCTGCAGTGAGCCATGATCATGCTGCTGCATTCCAGCCAGAGCAACTGAGCAAGAAAGACCCTGTCTCAAAAACAAAAAACTCTCCTCCTCTGCCTTCACCCTATATCCAACGGAGGCCATTTCACAATGGCAAGGGCTGCATACTCTCCAGAGCTGTATACGTTTGATCATGTATGTGTATTTGTATATATACAAACATGCATGTACAATACACATACAGTATAAACCATAATTCATTTTGTCAGTCTGCATTTTTATTTGTGTCAACATTTTGCTAGGAAAAATTTTCAGAGAGAGTTGAAACATTATACCGTTAACATATTACTATCAGTCTATCCCTCCATCTATCAATTCATCTTATTTTTTGGATGCATTTCAAAATAAGTTGCAGATATCAGTGCCCTCCTCTTCCTAAAATAAACACTTCAGCAGGCATATCATTAACTAGCAGTCAGTGTTTGTTAATAGCCCCTTTTAACCCCAAGATAAAATTTACATACAATGAAATGCACGTATCTTAAACATACCATTTGATGAGTTTTAACAAATGCCTACACCTGCATAATCCACAACCCTTATCTAGCTATAGAACATTACCATTACCCCAGAAAGTTCCCTCATGTCCCTTCCCAGGCAATACCTGCCTCCACTCTCCCAGAGTTAACTATTCTGATATTTTCTCCCACCATGGATTAGATTCGCCTTTCCCAGGACTTCATATAAATAGGTTCATGCAGTATGAACCCAATTGTGTAAGGCTTCTTTCTCTCAACATTTTTGAGATTTATGTACATTATTACAAATGCCAGTAGTTGTTCTTTTTTATTGCTGAGTAGTAGTCCATCATATACCTATGCCATAGTTTGCTGAGGCAGGAGAATCACTTGAACCCAAGAGTTCAAGACTGCAACGAGATGTGATTGAGCCATTGCACTCCAGCCTGGGTGACGGAGCAAGACGTTATATCCAAAAAAATCTTTAAAAATTATAATGATAAATAAAAAGTAATAAAAATAAAAGAATTAGGATCCAAACCAGGTTCACGCTGACCTAATGAATATTGTATCATGTCATATTACAAATATTGTATCATACCTTATTACACATACCATATCACATATAATGATCTAATGCAATCATTAGGCCATTATTCCCCTGAAGTTCTTTCATTTCTAAATAGTACTCCCTTTCTTTCTTTTATTTTATTTTATTTATTTATTTATTTTTTTTTGGGGGGGGACGGAGTCTCGCTCTGTCCCCCAGGCTGGAGTGCAGTGGCACGATCTCGGCTCACTGCAAGCTCCGCCTCCCGGGTTTACGCCATTCTCCTGCCTCAGCCTCCCGAGTAGCTGGGACTACAGACGCCAGCCATCTCGCCCGGCTAGTTTTTTGTATTTTTTAGTAGAGACGGGGTTTCACCATGTTAGCCAGGATGGTCTCCATCTCCTGACCTCGTGATCCACCCGTCTCGGCCTCCCAAAGTGCTGGGATTACAGGCTTGAGCCACCGCGCCCAGCCTCTTTCTTTTAATACCATTGATTTGTTGAAACAACTGAATCATTGGACTTTTAAAATGTCCCACATTTTGGATTTGGCTTATTGCTTCCTTATGGTATTGTTAGATTTGGGTTCAATTGTGATTTTGATTCAATAACGAGGACCACTTTCTAGGTGAGACTGTACTTCGTGTTAAATCATAATATGACAGACATAATGTCTGGCTATTCCACTTTTATTGAGGCTGAAATTGAACAGATGGAGCACAAAAAAATATGCCCAGTCCTTCACACAATTTCCATCAGTGTTTCTAATGGTTTTAGCATCTATTGATTATAGCTTAAATCCATTTCATTAAGTGTTGGGAAAGAGGTGTTTTTCAGATGCTTTTATTCCTTCTGCATTTATTATTATTTTGAGATAGGGTCCTTCTCTGTCACCTGGCTGAAGTGCAGTGGCACCATCAAGTCTCACCATCACCTTGACTTCCTAGGCTCGAGCAATCTTCCCGCCTCAGCCTCCTGAGTAGCTAAGACTACCGGTGCCTGCCACCACACCTGGCTAATTGTTTGTTTATTTATTTATTTTAAACAAGAAATTTAAACAACAACCTTCTTGACTTGAAGGAAAAACTATCTAGGATTCCTTTTGTTTTAGACTAATTTATCCCTACTTAAAGACAAACTGTCCAACATGTAACAGCTATGTACAATGAAGTTATAAAATTGTTCTTGGTTTTACAATGATAAATGAAAAACATTAACATTCTACAATTGAACAAAGTATGCAAAATTTTTATGTTTTTTGTTGTTGTTGTTGTTAAAACAGCCAAATAACTTACTGAAATATAAAGATAAGAGCGGAATGAGCATGCCACTAATGAAGAAAAGGGGTATTTTAACAGAATTGGTATTTTCCCCATCCCATCTCCACTTGATATCAGTCAAAACGTACCATTGGCTGTTTAGTTAAAAAAAAAAAAAAAGCAATATACTTGTGCACATAAACCAGTTACTTTATGTATAATAAAGGAGTGGGGAAGGGGGAAATGAAAGAATAGAGAAAACTATACTGTAGTAATCAGGATGTGGTGGAACCAAATTGCAGTTTTCTAATTGAGAATGTCATCTTGGTCTGTAAAGAACAGAGTTCTGGAATGAAGTGGGAGGTTCCCTTTTTAGTAGACACCCCCTGTCTGCTGGTAGAACACATCAGTTGTATCTTCATCCTCCATTTCCAACTGAGGCGGTGTGTCTCTTTCATTGGTTGCCTGTCAAATTGGAATCAGATCTGTCTCATTGACCATCCCTATCATTCACAATAGGCTTTTCATTAGTTTACCAAGTGATGTATGCCTCTTAATCCTAAACTGCACCACAGAACCCTCCTGTCCCGCCACCTTCAAATTAATATGATCATTGTTCTCAGTCTTGATTCTTTCCTTGGGTTTTTTGTCTGCCATGGCAAGCGCCGGAGTCTCAGCTGCCACTTCACAAAAGAGGTACCAAGTCTGCACCGAATGAGTACATAAGCAGCACCAGGAGTGGAAGAAGAAAGAGGTGGCAGCGGTGGATGAAGGAGACACTAATTTTGTTAGCTTTTTTTTTTTTTTTGTAGAGACAGGGTCTTGCCATGTTCCCCAGGCTGGTCTTGAACTCCTGGGCTCTAGCAATTCTCCTGCCTCGGCCTCCCAAATTGCTGGGATTACAGGCATGAGCCATTGTGTCCGGGCCCTTCTATATTTAATTAACTGGGATCCAGTGGAGAATTTTCCATTGTCAATGTTTTGGTAACCCTGAAATACTGCTTTTATGTGAAGGGGAAGTAAACTGCTTGGCTCTTTCTCTGTATTTATCACTTTTCAGAGTAATGAGTTGGTACTCTAGCAGTCTCCAAAGGTGACCAATGTATTTTTTCTCCTTGTGTATTACGATGAACTGATCGGTGTTAATATACACGTAGTCATATTTTTTTTTTATTGATGTATCTCTTAAGTCTTTCACATGCTCGCTGTCTCTCTCTCTTTCTCTGTCTCTCTCTCTCTCCCCCCTTCATTTTGACACTCAAATTTCTCCCCAAGAACAGTAGGAGCCTCTTCAGGTTTGCGCCTGTGCCTGACATCTAACTGGCCACCATCCTGTAATTTCCTCCTTCCGCTTCCTGTCCACCTCATTGTCACCACCATGGGCCACAGCCACATCTCTTCTGCCTTTTTTGCCCATTCAGGAAAAAGCCAAACATTTGAAAACATATATCTGGTCCTATCTTTCTTTCATTTCAGTTGTTCTCCATGGCTCTCAGCATAAAGTCCGGGCCCTTGAATCTGGACTTCAGGGCTCATTGGATCTGGCCCTGGCCTCCTCCTCCGCCTCAGCAGCTGCCATGTTTTATCTGTATTGAGGCTGTGTGGCTCCTGGCATGTAGTCCTGCCCTCTCTCTCCCAGGCCTCGCACACACTGTTTTCTCTATCTGTGTCACCTTCCTCCATGGCTAACTTCACTTCATCCTAGGCCTTGGCTCAGGCCAGTGGTTCTCAATTTTGCCTGCACATTACATCATCTAGGCAGCTTTAAGAAATTCCAGTGTCTGGGTTCCTCCCAAGACCGATTAAAACCTGAATGTCTGGGGGTGAGGTCAACTTTGCTTTTTTTTTTTTTTTGAAACAGAGTCTCGCACTGTTGCCCAGGCTGGAGTGCAGTGGCGTGATCTTGGCTCACTGCAAGCTCTGCCTCCCGGGTTCATGCCATTCTCCTGCCTCAGTCTCCCGTGTAGCTGGGACTGCAGGCACCCTCCACCATGCCCGGCTAAATTTTTTTTTTGTATTTTTAGTAGAGACAGGGTTTCACCATGTTAGCCAGGATGGTCTCGATCTCCTGACCTCGTGATCTGCCCGCCTCGGCCTCCCAAAGAACTTTGCTATTTTTAAAACCTTGCACAGGTGATTTTGCCGTGCGGCCAAGATTGAGAAACACAGTTTGGGGTGTTTCTTCCTTTGAGAAACTTGCCCTTGCCCCTCCCCTCCACCCCGCCATGCCTGGGTTCCCTGCCATTTATTTCTGCTGCAGCATTCTGCTCTAACCCTTACTGTACCGCCTCGACCTCACTGTGTTAACCCTTGATTTTCTTCCAGGCTAGATGGAAGCTTCATACGGGTTGTGGCCACATCTGTGTGGTTCTTGTCTGTGATTACTCAGCACGTAATAGGTGCTTGGTAATATTATATTTGTCAGTGAATGGTGGGGAGATATTTAGACTGTACTTTGAGGTCATTGGAGGGTAGAGACAGTGTCTCACCATGTATGGGACAAAGGCCAGATTCCATTGTCTCCCACCATCATTTTTTTCCAGCCTTATCTTCTGCTCCTCTGAACTCTTTCACTTAGGTGGATTTCAAAAAGCTCTACCCTTTTCCCAATTCTGCCAGAAGTTGCTTGACCTCCTTTCTACCTGTCTGATGCATGTTCCCACCTCATGGGCCACCTTTGAACTTAGGAAACTTGTGGGGAACCCTTATTTGACACTTAGCCATGTATATACTATGAGAATGTTTCCAAGAGCATCCATTGAGGCACCTGGTGTAAGAAATAATTTTTATATTTTTGTGAGTTTAGGAGACTTTTCCTTTGAACAGAAATTAAAGCCTTATTTACTAGAAGAATAAAGTGATGTTAAATTGAGACTTGCCCTTTTAAAAATGATTCCTAAATTAGTTATGTGTTTGTGTTTATTTAGCTTTATTGAGATGTAATTCACATACAGTAAAGCTCTCTGTTTGCCCCTATGAATTCTTCTCTGAGTTGTTTAACTTCAGCTCCCCGGTTAGATTTCAGGCATGTGTGATGTAGGACTCATGCTGCCACAGCTGCTTCCAAATACAGCTTCAAGGGTAACCCCCAAAGCCACCATGGACTATGATGCTACTGTGACTAAAGCTAGTATTGTGACCTTCAAAAGCCTAAAGATGCACAAGGAATCTGACCCATAATGGAGAGCACTAGTTAGATGGCTTCTTAAAACCCTGGTTCTATTGGCACCTGTGGCCTGTTGCTACCTTATCCACCAGAGGGCAGTGTTCCACTCGGCTTAAAGTGGAACCCCAACCCCTACCACCCGTTGAGGTCATGCCTTTCAAAATCCTAGCATTTTAGCTCCTGAAGTGACCCAAAAACAGTGTTTCTTAAAATTTTGCTTGATAGAAATAAATCTTACATTGCAACCAAATATACGTGCATACATATGCAACTCCACATATGTATATATAACAAAAGTTGTATAAAGTAATACTTTACTATGTGTAATACACTCTTCTTTCTTTTTCTTTTTTCTTTCCTTCCTTCCTTCCTTCCTTCCTTCCTTCCTTCCTTCCTTCCTTCTCTTCCTTCCTTCCTCCTTCCTTCTTCCCTCCATCCCTCCCTCCCTCCCTCTCCCTCCCTCCTACGCCTCCCTCT
Organism: Rhinopithecus bieti; assembly: GCF_001698545.2. Classification (NCBI taxonomy): domain Eukaryota; kingdom Metazoa; phylum Chordata; class Mammalia; order Primates; family Cercopithecidae; genus Rhinopithecus; species Rhinopithecus bieti. The sequence goes on from NW_016810828.1 coordinate 1,576,725, forward strand.
CCCTCCTCCCTCTCCTTCCTTCCTTCCTTCTTCCTTCCTTTCTTCTTTTCTTTCTTTCTTTCTTTTCCTGGAGTCTCGCTCTGTTGCCAGGGCTGGAGTGTAATGGCATGATCTTGGCTCACTGCAACCTCCACCTCCGGTTCAAGCCGATTCTCCTGCCCCAACCTCCCGAGTACGGTGGGGACTCATAGGCCGTCGTGCCACCATGACCAGCTAATTTTTTGTATTTTTGGTAGAGACGGGGTTTCCACCAATCGTTGGCCAGGATGGTCTCGATCCCTTGACCTCATGATCCACCCGCCTCAGTCTCCTAAAGTGCTGGGATTTACAGGCGTGAGCCACCCATAACGCCTCTATTTTCTTTCTTGCCCTTTTTTTTTTTTTTTTTTTGAGAGCAAGTGTCTTGCTCTGTCACCCAGGCTGCAGTGCACGTGGCATGAACAGGGTCACTGCAGTCCTCGAGCTTCTGGGGCTCAAGCAACTCCTTTCACCTCACGCCTCCCAAGTAGCTGGGACCGCTAGGTGGTGTGCCACCATGCCTGATTTTTTTTTTTTTTTTTTTTTTTTTTGGTTTTTTTTTGTAGAGATGAGGCCTTGCTGAGTTGCCTAGGCTGGTCTCAAACTCCTTAGCTCAAGCGATCCTCCAGCCTTGGCCTCCCAAAGTGCTAGGATTACAGGCATAAGCAACTGTGCCTGCTATTCCTTGATTTTTATTTTTATTTATTTTATTATTATTATTTTTTGAGACAGAGTCTTGCTCTGTCACCCAGGCTGGAGTGCACTGGTGTGATCTCAGCTAACTGCAACCTCTGCTTCCTGGGTTCAAGTGGTTCTCGTGTCTCAGCCTCCCAAGTAGCTGGGATTACAGACGTGCACCACTATGCCTGGCTAATTTTTGCATTTTTGGTGGAGATGGGGTTTCACCATGTTGGCCAGGCTGGTCTTGAACTCCTGACCTCAGGTGATCCACCTGCCTCGGCCTCCCAAAGTTCTGGGATTACAGGCGTGAGCTATCATGCCTGGACAATTCTTTCATTTTTAAAAGGTGCTTATTGCCACCAAAAATGAGTTTATTATTCACAAATCAGGTCACCCCACAATTCGAAAATATTGCATTAAAGTTCTTTTAATCCAATACCCTGGATAGTTATGGATGAAGAGAGGTAGGGTTAGAGACGGGACTTACCCAGGTCACTCTGGGATTCACGCAATAACTAGAATGGGACGTCGGGGCTCTGGAGTTTTAACCCGTTGCTTTTTGTCCTGTATTTTACACTTAGAATTTTCTTAATGGGTCTTGGTTATCCCAGTGACATTACTGTTGAGGTGCATCCAGTGCTCAGGCAGGTCACAGCAACAAGGGCGTGTGTGTGTGTGTGTGTGTGTGTGTGTGTGTGTGTTCTCTAGCCCCATGAACAGCGCAGTGGAATATCATCTCAGCCACTGATTGTCAGCTCGGTGCTGGCCTCTAGAAGCTGAGCCTTATGGAATCCTGCATGTGGATCCTCTTTGATAATTTCTCTTACCTGAGTACCCCTGGTGGACCTGGCTTAGCAATGGTTTGTATGATAGCTCAGAAAACAAGCATTAAGTCCATCAGCACATTATATAAATTAAATAGGCGGAGAGTCACTTGCCACTGTCAAAGGATCAGCTTCTGAAATGCAGAAGGTGAAAGTTCTCATGTGGCCCCATCCTTGCTCTGTAGAATGCCACCCGGAGGGTGTTTGAAATTGCCTATAGCCAGGACCGCTTCCTCAAGGATGGCCAGCCGTTTCGCTACATCTCAGGAAGCATTCACTACTCCCGCGTCCCCCGCTTCTACTGGAAGGACCGGCTGCTGAAGATGAAGATGGCTGGGCTGAACACCATCCAGACGTAAGTAGGAGGGCACATGGCTGTCACCTAGGCCTGAACACTCACTCTGGAGAGAGGATACAACTGTATTTCTCAGGGTGGCTATTTGATTGCTCAGAAATGGGAAATAGTCCAGTGTGGTGTTCTGGGAGGGGCTTGTCATGAACTGGACTGGCCCTTTTTCAAATAATCAACTACTTCTTCCAGTCTTCAATTTCAATCATCAGAAATCATTAAATAAATAGCTTAAAAAGGCAAAGGATGGGGGAAGCACACAGAAGTAGCAATGATTGAGGCCTTACCAGATCCAGGGTACTTTATACTAATGATTCCATTCCCTGGAGATAGGTGTTATTGTTCCTGTTTATAGCTGATGAAAGTGAAATTTGCCCAAGGCCATATCTTTGGCTAGTATTTGAAGGGAAGGGAAGGCATGCAGGCAGCTATAGCACAAGTATGGCTGTAGTCATACAAAAAGATAGGCTAACAGGAGAAAAGCATAACAGATCTGTAAGTTTTATCTGACATGAGAGTCTTCAGAAAAGAAGACCCAAGAAAACCTTTTTACACTTAGATTCTTTGAAAGGTTTTGACCTAGTGGTAGTAGACTGAAGCGGGAAACCCCACAAGGCCTGCCTCAACGGATACTTCTTGGCCTTTCTGGGTGGCATTCCTTCCTTCTGGGTATGGAGCAGGACCCCTCTGCAATGAGGGTCTAGAAGGGAGAAGGGAGAGGCGACCTTTCTAGGTTTCATGGCTTGCTTTGGGAGAGAGGGCTTCTAATTTCTATGACCCACACTGGGAGGAATTCTGGTTTGACTTGCTTCAGGGGAGAAGAAGGAGTGGGAGACAGAAGAACAGGAGAAGGTCAGAGAAAGAAGATTTGCTCCTAAGGCCTTCCAATCTCCTTTAGTTCAAAGGACTCAGCATGCCGAGGTGCCATACTTTGGGGTATTGTTTTCTGAGCCCCAGTAACAGAATAAGCCTTGTGCTAAGGTAGATTTCTGAAACCCAGTTTGGCTTTGTGGTTCTGCTGGGGTAATTGTGTAACTTCAGGGTATAGAATTATCCCAATAGTTACCTCTCCGCATCTCTTCTGCTATTGCAAAGTAACGAACAGGGAAGAAAGTTGGTGTGGCTGGCCGCTCTGGCTTTTGCAGTGCTGATGTGGATTGCTGATAACTTTTCAAAGATAAAGAGTGAGAAAACCCAGAGGCAGATTCCGAAGATAGATGGTGAGGGAGAACCCACTCATTCTTCTGGTTCTCATTCTTCTGGAATGCAGTGGCTCAGTCATAGTTCACTGAAACCTTAAAGTGGGCTCAGGTGATCCTCCCACTTCAGCCTCCTGAGTAGTTGGGATTACAGGCACTGCTACCACACCAGCTAATTTTTTTGTTTTGTTTTGTTTTTAGAGATGAAGTCACACTATGTTTCCCATGGTGGTCTTCAACTCTGGGCCTCAAGCGATCCTACTGCTTTGGCCTCCCAGAGTGCGGGGATTACAGAAGTGAGCTACTGTGCCCAGCTATAATTGTTATGTAATAGGAATTAGTGCTGATATAATTCTGGAATTTTCTGTTGTTGTTGCTTTTAAGAAGTGTCCCCACCAAGTTTGATTAGCTTGGGGAGCTGCTGTAAAAATTCATAACAAGATCCCTCCCAAGAGGCTGCCAAATGGGAAGGTCTGTGTGTCCTGTGGTTTATGGTTCTACAAACAGTTTAGACATTTACGTAGGAGATCTGGTTTTTGAGCTCTTTCCCCTTCCACAGAGCACCTCAGTTCAATTATTTATGCAAAATATAATTATAAAAAGCCAAAAACATGACTTACAAACAAATATATAATGGACTTATATCAGAAATTTATTTAACTGGATAAAGAAAATGTGGTACATATACACCATGGAATACTACAAAATCACAAAAAAGAATGAGATCATGTCCTTTGCAGCAACCTGGATGCAGCTAGAGGCTATTACCCTGAGCAAACACGGGGATGGAAAACCAAATACCACATGTTCTCACTTATAAGTGGTAGCTAAACTTCGAGTACATATGGACACAAAGAAGGAAACAACAGACAACGGGGCCTTGAGGGTGGAGGGTGGGAGGAGGGTGAATACCCCTGTTGTGTACTAGGCATATTACCTGGGTGACTAAATAATCTGTACACCAAACCCCCGTGACATGCAATTTACCTGTATAACAAACCTGCACATGTACCCCTGAACCTAAAATAAAAGTTTTGAAAAATTTATTTAACTTATTACCAAGGAAACTAGCTATATGGTAAAGCCAATTCAAAGGAGAATTTGAGGAAGGGAGGTTTATAGCCAGTCAAGAAAGGCATGTTCAAATAAAGTTATCTTTAGAGATAAAACTGGTTAATATCATAAAAGGCAATGAATGAGTTACCTTTGGAGTTGTCTTCTCTGTATGACAATCATCATTTGTTTCTCTCCCAGGCAATAATCTACAAATTAATCTGTAACTTCAAAGTTCTTCCCTTAATCAATAGTAAATAGTAAGTCAAACAAAATATTTCCCTTGGAGAATGAAGGAAGCCTCAGTGGGCCCACTGGACAGTCCTCCATTATAACATGGAAAGGAAATGCAGTCACTGTTTTACCTTATATCCAAATTCTGGATAATTTTTTCTTTTCTTTTCTTTATTTTGACACAGGGTCTCTGTCATCCAGTCTGGAGTGCAGTGGCACAATCACAGCTCACTGCAGCTTCAACCTCCCGAGCTTAAGCAAACCTCCACCTCAAGCCTCCAGGGTAACTGGGACCACAGGCGTGCACCCTGGCTCATTTTTTTGTGTTTTTTGTAGAGGTAGGGTTTCACCATGTTGCCCAGGCTAGTGTCAAATTTCTGGGCTCTGCCCACCGTGGCTTCCCAAAGTGCTGGGATTAGAGGCCTGAGCCACGTGTCCAGCCTTGGATAATTTTTCTTCCAAAGCACCTTCTCCCTCTTATCCTTGTGTTAGCAATAGTCCTAATGAGGCCCCTTCCCCATTCTTCCTTCTTGACTCTGCCAAGTATCCAGGAAGGGGCTGTGTGTATCTCGGCAGGTATGTGCCCTGGAACTTTCATGAGCCCTGGCCAGGACAGTACCAGTTTTCTGAGGACCATGATGTGGAATATTTTCTTCGGCTGGCTCACGAGCTGGGACTGCTGGTTATCCTGAGGCCCGGGCCCTACATCTGTGCGGAGTGGGAAATGGTGAGTGTGGCTAGACTGGGTTCTGCCTGGTGTGTGAGTTGGCAGGCAGCAGCTCTGGGGCAAAGGGCATTAAAGCAGACCTGCATTCCAGAGAGCATGGGGCCTGGGACTGTACCCAGCAGAGGTGTCTTTTACCTTACCAAGGTGCCCAGGCAGAGAGAAACAGGCCGGGGTCAGGGCATGGGCTCTCCTCTCGGTGGTCACTCCTATAACTCAGCTTGTTCATCTGTAAGAAGCAGTTAATGGTATCTTCTCTATCTACCTCACAGGGTAGTTGTGAAACTAAATTGAACAATCTTTATGGAAAGGGCTTTGGTCCTCAAAACGTTGCATTCATGCAGAGTGATCTTAATTGTACTACATTCCAATTTCTAATTTCCCTGCAAGTTATAAACCAAAAAGCCCAGCTCAAATACCTCTTGTCCCTTGAAGCTTTTATTCTTTTCCGTAACTGCTAATAGTAATTTCTGTCTCCTCTGAGCTCCCTTCACGGAATGGACATTATAATGGCTTATTTTTCCTGACCTAGGGAGGATTACCTGCTTGGCTGCTGGAGAAAGAGTCTATTCTTCTCCGCTCTTCCGACCCAGGTAAGTTGTTACAGATGTCTTGAGAAGATTTATAAAAGCTTCAGGCCATTGTGCACATGTACCCTAGAACTTAAAGTATAATAATAATAAAATTAAATTAAAAAAATAAAAAACAGCTTCAGGCTAGGTGCGGTGGCTCACACCTGTAATCCTAGCACTTTGGGAGGCTGAGGCGGGTGGATTACCTGAGGTCAGGAGTTTGAGACCAGCCTAGCCAATATGGCAAAACCTCGCCTCTACTAAAAATACAAAAAATTAGCCAGGCGTGGTGGTGGGCTCCTGGAATCCCAGCTACTCAGGAGGCTGAGGCAGGAGGATTGCTGGAACCCTAGAGGCAGATATTGCAGTGAGCCGAGATCGCGCTAATGCACTATAGCCTGGACGACAGAGCGAGACTACGTCTCAAAACAAACAAAAAAAGCTTCAACAATTTTTATCAAAAGGGGGAGGTATTTTGAAGTTTGGGGTACCTCTGCACAAATACTTTTGAAAGTTTACTGAAAGTCTGAGTGTTTATCACCGTCCAGTGCATAGCACCAAACTAAACCTCTAGGAAATTAAGCTTTGAACTACTTAACCAGATCTTACTGATAAACTGGTAATTCTTTGAATTGGCATTGAGCCCTGTTTGCGGTTGACCAGCTGACCTCAATGCTTTCTCTTCCTATTTACTTAGCATATTCCACAACCAATAATAGCACCTAGCTAATCAAAATGACAAGCCAGGCACAGTGGCTCACACCTGTGATCCCAGGACTTTGGGAGGCCAAGGAGGAGGGATTCCTTGAGCCCAGGAGTTTGAGACGAGCCTAGGTAACATAGTGAGACCCTATCTCTAAGAAAATTTAAAAATTAGCCAGGTGTGCTGGCATGTGCCTGTAGTCCGGCAGGCTGAGGTGGGAGGATTGCCTGAGCCTGGGAGGTTGGGGCTGCAGTGAGCCATGATTGCACCACTGCACTCTAGCCTGGGCAACAGAGAGGGACTTTGTCTCAAAGAAAGAAATAAGGCCGGGCACAGTGGCTCACACCTGTAATCCCAACACTTTGAGAGGCCAAGGCAGGCAGATCACCTGAGGTCGGGAGTTTGAGACCAGCCTGACCAACATGAAGAAACCCTGTCTCTACTAAAAATACAAAATTAGCCGGGTGTGGTGGTGCATGCCTATAATCCCAGCTACTTGGGAGGCTGAGGCAGGAGAATTGCTTGAACCTGGGAAGTGGAGGTTGCAGGGAGCCCAGATTGCGCCATTGCACTCCAGCCTGGGCAACAAGAATGAAACTCTGTCTCAAAAAAAAAAAAAAAAAAAAAAAAAAAAAAAAAAAAAAGAAAGAAAAACAAAATGACAGTTTCTGGGATGGTGTCACTGGATTGCTTGGTAGCTGCAATGCCTTCTATTTTTGTCTACTTTTACAGAGCAATGTGTAAATGATGGTTTTTTTGTCTTACTCCAGTACCTGCATGTTTTGCACACTTAGCATATTATTGGTGTTTTCATATGTAGTAACTCCTTTAATCCTTATGCCAACTTTATGTGGCATGTACTTTTATTATTCCTGTTTGACAATATAAATATATAATTTATTAGAACTTCATTTGATACAGAAAAAAAGTCTTCCTGTGACTGAGAAGAGGACACACTGTTCAGTGACTGTTTTCTTCGTTCAGCAAACGTTGCTTGGATATGTTCTATGCTCCAGGCTTTGTGTCCTATGGCGTCTTAGTCCATTTTCTGTTGCTTGTAACAGAATACCTGAAGCTGAGTAATTTATAAAGAAAAGCATTTATTTCCTACAGTTATGGAGGCCGAGAAGTTCAAGGTGGAAGGGCTGTATCTGGTGAGGGCCTTCTTGCTGGTGGGGACTCTGCAGAGTCCTGAGGGGGCACAGGGCATCACATGGTGAGGGGGCTGAGTGTCCTAGCTCAGATCTCTCTGCCTCTTCTTACAAAGCCACCAGTCCCGTTCCCATGATGACCCATGAATCCATTAACCTATTAATCTATGAATCCATGAGTGGATCAATCTGCTTATGAGGGCTGAGCCCTCAAGACCCAACACCTCTTAAAGGCCCCACCTCTCAATGCTAATGCATTGGGGATTCTGTTTCAACGTGAGTTTCAGAGGGGCAAACATTCCAACTGTAGCAGACAGGTACAGGCACACTGGTCCTTGTCCCCTGAGGAGCTCAGCTGAGGAGACAACTACATGCAGGACAACGTTTGTGAGACTTTTATTTCAGAAGGTACTTGTCGAGTCCCATATATCCTGATCTCTGCTGCCAGCCCTGGTGTAATAAGGCTGCATTGGCTGCATTGGTGTCTCTTTGTACTAAAAGATGTGTGATGGTGTTAAACCAGGGGTGTTCAATCTTTTGGCTTCCCTGGTCTACATTGGAAGAAGAATTGTCTTGGGCCACACATAAAATACACTGACACTAATGATAGCTGATGAGCTAAAAGAAAAATTTTTTTTAAATCATAATTTTTTTTTTTTGAGACAGAATTTCACTCTTGTTGCCCAGGCTGGAGTGCAATGGCGCCATATTGGCTCACCACAACCTCCGCCTCCCAGATTCAAGCAATTCTCCTGCCTCAGCCTCCCGAGTAGCTGGGATTACAGGCATGCACCACCACACCAGGCTAATTTTGCATTTTTAGTAGAGACAGGGTTTCTTCACGTTGGTCAGGCTGGTCTCGAACTCCCGACCTCAGGTGATCTGCCTGCCTCGGCCTCCCAAAGTGCTGGGGTTACAGGCTTGAGCCACCGTGCCCAGCCAAAAAACTCAGAATGTTTTTAAAAAGTTTACAAATCTGTGTAGGGCCACATTCAAAGCCATCCTAGGCTGCATGTGGCTTGCAGGCTGTGGGTTGGACAAGCTTGTGTTAAACTGTTCTTGTTTTCCAGATTACCTGGCAGCTGTGGACAAGTGGTTGGGAGTCCTTCTGCCCAAGATGAAGCCACTCCTCTATCAGAATGGAGGGCCAATTATAACAGTGCAGGTAACCCTGGAGTTGAGCATGGATGGATTGGGGGAGGGGTTTCCATCCATCTATATTATATAAATGATAGGAGTGATGCAGACATGAGCCTCATAGATCTGTTTCTTTAAGAGGTAATGCCGCAGATAGTGCTTTTAGTTAAATTGCATTTGGGAAGGCATTACCATTTTTGAATGCCTGCTATGTGGCAGGCTTTGTGCTGGGTGCTTTGTAAATGCTATTCAATTCTTCCAACCACTGTCTCTTTTCAATGAGGAAGTTTGAAAAGGTTAAGTGACTTGGCCAAGGTCACCCAGCCAGCAGGTGGCAGAATTAGGATAGTATCCTAATTCTGCGGATTCCAGGGTTTGTCTCTCTGTCTCTCCTGCAATATTATTTTCTGGCAGCAGGCATGCAGCATGGACTGAAACACTTTGGTATCGGCACTGCCTCGGCAGTCAGATAAACCTGGAATGGAAAAGGATGTGGTCAACTGGGGCTGTTATGTTTCCTCTCTTGCTTTCTGCCCCATTCTCCTTCTTCCATGTGTTCTTGGCTCTGCAAGGACTAGTATACTGTGGGGTACATTGAACTTCAACAGTTTTTGGTGTTGGTAAAATTACTTAGGTGAAACATAAAACTGTGTTCATTGAACATTGACCAAGGATACCAAGGATGCTCTTTATTTTATTTATTTATTTATTTATTTTTTTTGAGACAGAGTCTCACTCTGTCGCCCAGGCTGGATGGAGTGCAGTGGCGCAATCTCGGCTTACTGCAACCTCTGCCTCCTGGGTTCAGGTGATTCTCCCACCTCAGCCTCCCATGTAGCTGGGATTACAGGTGCATGCCACCACGCCTGGCTGATTTTTGTATTTTAGTAGAGACGGGGTTTCACCGTTTTGGCCGGGCTGGTCTCAAACTCCTGACCTCAGGTGATCTGCCTGCCTTGGCCTTCCAAAGTGCTGGGATTACAGGCATGAGTCCCTGTGCCCGGCCATGACCAAGTATGCTGTTATGGAAAAGAGTAAAGGTTTTTTTTTTTTTTTTTTTGAGACAGGGTCTCGCTCTGTCGCCCAGGCTGGAATGCAGTGGCACGACCTCGGCTCACTGCAACCTCTGCCTCCTGGGTTCAGGTGACCCTCCTGCGTCAGCCTCCTGAGTAGCTGGCATTATAGGCGTGCGCCACGATGCCCGGCTATGTTTTTGTATTTTTAGTAGAGACGGGGTTTCACCATGTTGACCAGGCTGGTCTCAAACTCCTGACCTCAGGTGATCCACCCACCTCGGCCTCCCAAAGTGCTGGGATTACAGGCATGAGCCACTGCTCGTGGCCATGACCAAGGATGCTTTTATGGAAAAAAGTAAAGTTATGTAAAAGTGGCTGCATCCTGGACATCGCAGGGATGCAGAGTGGCGCTCCCTAGGGGAGTGTGGGCCAGGCTTCCTTCTTATGAACAGGACTAGAGGCAGCTTGTGGGGATGGATCATGGTAGGGCGGGAGCATGGGCGCTCCCTCGCCTTTCAGATGTAGGTGGACAGAGGTGCTGAGAGGGCTGCACTGGCCAGGGTGTCCGTTCTGAGGCTTTGCGGTGGGAGGAGATGTCTTCTTGAGAGAGGCCAGGTTGCTGCTCACGGCGGGATGTGTGAGTCGCCCCACATGCCCCTCTCTGTTACCGTCTTAAGTCTGTACTGGTTAAGCTCATAGGAACCACATTTTCCTACATGAAGATGTCAAGTCTGAAACGTGGGTGCGTCTTTGCTTTGCATGGCTGTGTTGTCTTCCTTTCTTCTGGTCTCAGGTGCAAACCCTCTTTGGATGCCCTCTTTTTTTCGGTCTCTGCTTCTCCTTGAATCACTTTCAATTTCTGCTCACAACTTTTCTGCCCCTTTGATTTTGGAAGTGCCACAAAAAGTGTGATCAAGTATTAATTCTGCAGAGGCGAAGCTGATTGTCGTGGAGCTATTTCTTCTTGTGTCCATCCCTAGCAACCTCAGATGACTTTAACTTGACCCTGGGTCCTGCCAGTTGACTCCGGCCTCCTCCTTCTCATCCTCTCCCCTTCCCATCTCCACATGCTTGAATCCCGTCTAATCATTTTTACCCCTTGTTTACAAAATAAACAAGTGTAGAGAGACATAAGAAAGCAGAAAAAACATAATTGTTGCTCAGACCTCAGGAGCCATAGCAAAGCTCTTCACATTTTGGGAGTTTCCTTGAATATTTTCTATGCCTTTTTTTTTTCTTCTTTCTTACAGAGTAAGTTCATTCTCTGTGACCTATTTTCTGTGTGGCTTTTTTTGCTTCATTCTTTGTCATGAGCACTTTTTCATGTCGTTAACAATTCTTTCATCATCTTTCATGGTTGTCCTACTTACCTTCCGACGCACAGTTCCTATACGTGTTCCCTCTGTCCGGAAGCCGTCCCAATTGACATATTGGTTTCCGTAAGACTTTCAGAACCGTCACTAGTGCCTCCTTTTGTGAAGCACACGTGGGAGCAGTTTCATCCCTGACACACTGTGTCTCTAGTCTCCTGGCCCCCCATGCCTCTGCCTGGCAGCCATGAGGGCACATCATGTGTTTGTGCACATCACATACCCACCAAACAGCTCTGGAATGGAATAGAAGCTGATTGACTTGATAAGAAGAGGCCGGGCGTGGTGGCTCATGCCTGTAATCCCAGCACTTTGGGAGGCTGAGAGGGGCAGATCACAAGGTCAGGAGATCGAGACCATCCTGGCTAACATGGTGAAACCCCGTCTCTACTAAAAAAATACAAAAAACTAGCCAGGCGAGGTGGCGGGCGCCTGTAGTCCCAGCTACTCAGGAGGCTGAGGCAGGAGAATGGCATGAACCCGGGAGGCGGAGCTTGCAGTGAGCCAGGATCCAGCCACTGCACTCCAGCCTGGGTGACAGAGCGAGACTCCGTCTCAAAAAAAAAGAAGGAACTGGGGGATTTGTAGACAGTATTTCTTTTTGTTGTTGTTATCATTTTTGTTTTTTGACACAGAGTCTCGCTCTGTCACCAGGCTGGAGTGCAGTAACACGATCTTGGCTCACTGCAACCTCCACCTCCCAGGTTCAAGTGATCCTCCTGCTTCAGCCTCCCGAGTAGCTGGGACTACAGGTGTGCGCAACCACACCGGCTAATTTTGTATATTTTTAGTGGAGATGGGGTTTCACCATGTTGGTCAGGATGGTCTCAATCTCTTGACCTCGTGATCCACCCACCTCGGCCTCCCAAAGTGCTGGGATTACAGGCATGAGCCACTGCCCCAGGCCTGTAGACAGTAATTCTATCTGTAAAGATTTCTGTAAAAGGGCCAGGCATGGTGGCTCAATGCCTGTAATCCCAGCACTTTGGAAGGCCGAGGCAGGAGGATCTCTTGAGCCCAGGAGTTCAAGACCAGCCTGGGCAACATAGTGAAACTCCATCACTACAAAAAATTGAAAAATTAGCTGGGTATGGTGGCATGCGCCTGTGTTCCCAGCCATTCAGGGGGCAGAGGCAGGAGGATCACTTGAGCCTGGGAGGTTGGGGCTGCAGTGAGCCGTGGTCACACCACTCAGTGCACTCCAGCCTGGGAAACAAAATGACACTGTCTCAAAAAGTAAAGATTTCTATAAAAGCCGTTTTGTGTCTCTGTCTTAATTCATGTTGAAGGGTAGAAAATGGTGGCTTTACTCAATTCTTGATGTTGGTTTTCTCTCTCAGTGCTCAGAGTTTGAGATGGCCAGGGAGGAGCTACGTGTTTGCAGCCAGGGTAAAAATGAGTCAGACCAGAAGGCTCAAATCCCTGTCTGAGAACATTTAGGGCCCTCAACACTGTTGTGTTACAGATACAAGAAGCCAGGTCTGTGCCTTTACTCATCCTCGTGATTCAGTCAGATATGCAGATGTTTCTCTTTTGGGGGGATTAGCTGAGCCAGTGCCACCTATGATGGTTTGCATATGTGGATGTTTATCTCAGTTTCTGCCTGAAAAAACTAAAGCCATTGATAATATCCAAGGTGAAAATAATTAGGAGTGGACGACCTTCCACCCACAACTTTACTTCATCCAATTAACAGGGCATTCATCATGAGGTAATAAGCCTATTTGTGACTTTTTGGAAGAGCAACATCTTTAAAAGTCTCTGGTGCTTAAGGAGCTTACAGAATGGAGGCAGTTACTCTAGAACAAAGACCTGCAAATTATGGCCACCACCTACGTTTTTTTGTAAGTAAAAGTATATTGGAATCGCCACACTATTTGTTTATATATTGTCTTTGGCCACTTTTGTACTATAGTGGCAGAGTTGAGTAGTTGAGATGGAGACCTCTATGGCTGCAACGCCTAAAATATTTACTCTCTGGTGGTTATTTGTTTGTTTGTTTGTTTGTTTTAAGACGGAGTCTCACTCTGTCACCCAGGCTGAAGTTCAGTGGCGTAATCTCTGCTCATAGCAACCTCTGCCTCCCAGGTTCAAGCAATTCTTGTGCCTCAGCCTCTCAAATAGCTGGGATTATAGGCGCCTGCCACCACACCTGGCTAGTTTTTTTGTATTTTTAGTAGAGATAGGGTTTCATCATGTTGACCAGACTGGTTTCGAACTCCTGACCTCAAGTGATCCACCTGCCTCAGCCTCCCAAAGTACTAGGATTACAGGCGTGAGCCACCACGCCCAGCCTGGTGTTGTATTTAAAAGGTTTGTTGACTCCTGCTCTAGAAACATCAGTGTTCCTCTGAACCTAGCCAAGACTTTTTCTATGGGTTTTTCAAGCCTTTTCATTTGTATGTTTCACCCACCCCCAGCCTTCACACACCTCTTTTTTTCCTAATTGGTAGTAACATAGAACTTGCGTGGAGTCTTAGCTGCTAGCATTTTGAACACTTACTAGATGCCAGATCTATGCAAAGTTCTAGTCATGTATTGACTCAGTTAATCCTCGTGATAACCCATCAAGTTAGGTACACTTTACAGGTGGAGTCCCATGGGTAGGAAGTGGCAGAGCTCAGATTTGCATGTAGATGGTTGGGCCTTTGCCAGCCATGCCTGTGACTAGAACTCTAAGCTGCCTCACAATTGTGCTTTTCTTGCTCTCTCAAAACCTAACCAAACTATGTGTATACATTTTTTACAAGCCTGTTTATTTTAGGGTATATGATACAATGATGATAATGGATAAATAAGATCTGGAAAAGCAAGATGATAAGAAAACCAAGGTTGAGTTGGGGTATGGGGGGTGGGCGGAAGAGAACACGAGGTGCAGAGGCTGTGAGACCATTTAGTTGCTGGAGCTGACTTTTAAGATCTTTAGCTCTGAATTTCTTGACAGCCAGATGATAAAAAGGAGACATAGTCATGTAAGTAGCACTTATAAAGGCGGAGAAAAGAACCTTGCCAGCATTTACAAAGCTTTTCTTAGCATTTATCTAAATTATTGCAAAAGGAACTTGCATGGAACTCATCAATGGGAGTTTTCTACTCTGCGTAAGTAGCAAATACGTCCTCTTCCAGGAAGGTTTCATGACCAGTGAATTCTCTGTCCTGGGCATGCATGCTACAGTCTGTTTTACTTCTTGAACCCAAAATCTGAAAGTATTGCCAGAGGGATCCTCTCTGAGAGAAGGATCATTCATGAAACCATTTGGGAGGCAGGACTGTGCAGATAAGGACAGCAGCATTTAGTTCATTTTCATCACTCACCATTCTTCTCCCACTCTCCAACTCTGCACATGGACGAAATTGAGCTGTTGGTGATATCAAATATGGAGGAATACCCTCTTCCCATTCCCTTCCCAAGTTCAGAGCCTTTTCTTCTAGAGCTACCTCGGGCTGTCCCTCCAAGGAACCTTCCCTACCAATCTCTCCCAGCCACTCAGGCTAAGCACCTCTTTTCTGGGGGCTCACAGTTTCTTGTGCTTATGTTTAAAGATCACGTATTCCCAGGATCTCAAATATTTTTGTATTATGTGCACGTTAAAATTTTATGGTTGGGCATTTTAAAAATTTTTATAAATGAAATATAGCATACATATATAAATGTGCAGTGTAATGAATCACTATGGTGTGAACACCCACATAAACACCAACCAAGGTCAGGAAACAGCACGTGGTCAGTGCCCCAGAAGCTTCCCAGGTGTCCTTGTTGATCATACACCATTTCATCCCACTGTCCTGACTCTTATGGCCATCAGTTTTTTGCTTTTCTTTATACTTTTACCACCTATGTGTGTACTCAGACTTTATAGTTAGGTTTTGATTGTTTTGAATTTTCTCTAAAGGGGATTGTACTGTATGTATTTTTCAGTGTCATGCTTCTTTCACCTGACATTATATTCCTAAGATTCTTTGGTGTATTGGGTAGAGCTGAAGTTCATTTGTTTTATTGCCCGAGAGCAATGTTTCTTTTTTTTTTTTTTTTTTTTTTTTTTTTGAGACGGAGTCTCGCTCCATCACCCAGGCTGGACTGCAGTGGTGCGATCTTGGCTCACTGCAAGCTCCACCTCCCGGGTTCACACCATTCTCCTGCCTCAGCCTCCCGAGTAGCTGGGACTACAGGCGCCCGCCATCACGCCCGGCTAGTTTTTTGTATTTTTAGTAGAGACGGGGTTTCACTGTGTGAGCTGGGATGGGATAGTCTCGATCTCCTGACCTCGTGATCTGCCCGCCTCAGCCTCCCAAAGTGCTGGGATTACAGGCGTGAGCCACCGCGCCCGGCCGAGAGCCATGTTTCTTAACCTGTTTTTTTCATCATTGCCCCCAAGGATCCCTTTTAAACTTTTTTTCTAAGTGTCTTCTCCTCTCCACCATGAAATTTTAGTACCTGAGATATTGTATATTGGTTTATTTGCTCTGTGTGTGTGTGTGTATATATATATATATGTTTAATATATTTTATCCCCAAAGCATCCATTTTTACCCCCTCAGGGATGCTACCCACCTCATTGAGAATGCGTGCTTCAGAGCAGAGACCCCGCCCTCAGCACTGTTGCCATGTTGCACCTGATAATTCTTCACTCTGGGGCTTCCCTGTGCACTGTGGAATGTCTAGCAGCATCCCTGGGCCTCTAGCCACTGGATGCCCTGAGCACGTCCCCCTAGGTGTGACAATCACAAACATTTCCAGACATAGCCACATGTCCCCTGTGGGGCTAAAGAGCTCCTGGTTGAGAACCACTGATGTTATTGAGCACAAACTGAACACCAGTGTGTGTGTGACAGCAGGTCGAATAAACATGCCGTGTCTGTCCCTGGCATTCACCCTTCTTATTGCCATGGAGATTTTGCATAGCGTATTAAGGGAAAACACAGTTACAACTGGTGCACGTAATATGATGCCAGTTTTGAGGAAAGAAAACACTGCTGTATATTATTTGTGTATATTTGGGGAGTGTGTGGGTCTGTGTAAATCTAGACGGCTGTATACTAAAATGCTTGCAGTGATTATCTCTGGGCAATGGAATTAATGGATACTTTTCCTGTTTTCTGTTCATTTTTCTAGCGTTTCTACCATGGGAAGGGATTATTTATGTGATGTTTAAAGTATCTACTTTCTGTTTTAGGGAAGAATACCACTACAATCTGAACACCAGTTTGGTGTTTTGTTGTTTTTCTTATTTCTCAGTGGTGGGAGAGGGTTAATAGGAGATAAAGTTTTATGGTGAATTGTTGGTGGTTTTTTCTAGTCAGTTTTGAGGTCTGAGTGAAGGAAGTTTTTCTGGCAATCATTAAGCCTTGTCATCTTAGCAGATGCTCAGATATTTTCCCACACAAAAGCTTGCATTAGGATGGCTACATTGGGATCTCCTCATTTTTCCCTGCTCTTTTTTCACTCACAGGTTGAAAATGAATATGGCAGCTACTTTGCCTGTGATTTTGACTACCTGCGCTTCCTGCAGAAGCGCTTTCACCACCATCTGGGGGATGATGTGGTTCTGTTCACCACGGACGGCGCACATGAAATATTCCTGCAATGTGGGGCCCTGCAGGGCCTCTACACCACAGTGGACTTTGGACCAGGTTGGTGTTTGTAGTAACAGAAATTGCAGCTTCAAATCAGCTTTTTACTCAGTCAGTTGCTCTGGGCAGCTGTTGTTTTCAGTGTCGTGGGCAGATTGAGATTTTTCACTTCCTTTTTCAAGGAGCAGGTAGAATAGAATACTTGCACGCCTCACTAACAGAGGGTCATCTGTAGGCCAAGAGCTTCCAGGGTAGCTGCATTTTCAGCACTGGTGGAGCTAGCCTGGAACATGGAGTCTCAGGGGCTGGGCTGGCCCACCCAAGATGAAGAAGCAGGTGGGCGGCTCCAGCTGTGAGAAGCGCTACCTGGAGGCAGTCACCTTTTAGGCTGTGTCTGGGGCGTGCTTCTCGGCTCTTTCTGCCCTCCCTGACCTCCCACTCAGGGTTATGTCTTGGCCGTAGCCAACCTTGAGGTCAGCCACTGGCTGGGAACTTACCGTACGCTTTGTTACCTTTCTGCATAACTTAGAACACCAAACTGTCAGGGCTGGAGATGGTTTGGCAGATGTTACAAAAGCTGTGCCAGATTCCTTACACAGTGCTGGGTAAACTGTGGAGATGCTGCAAGTGAAAGTTACAGATGGGTGGGCAATGTGGTTACGATGCTTCTGGCCATAAGTAATATGAAGAGAGTCTTCATTTAGGACAGCATCTTTCATAAAGGATATGACAGCTGTATTTGTCCATTCTTGCACTGCTCTAAATAAATACCAGAGACTGGGTAACTTATAAAGAAAAGAGGTTTAGTTGACTTCCAGGCTGTACAGGAAGCCTGGTGGCAATAACTTCTGGGGAGGCCTTAAGAAACTTAAAATCTTGGCAGAAGGCAAAGGGAAAGCAGGTACATCTTACATGGCCAGAGCAGGAGGGAGAGATAGGAGGGGAAGTGCTACGCACTTTTAGACAACCAGATCTCGTAACTTGTTCACTCACTATCAGGAGAATAGCACTGAGGGGATGGTGCTAACCCATTCACAAGAACTCCACCCCCATGATCCAGTCGCCTGCCACCAGGCCCTACCTCCAACACTGGGGATTACAGTTCAACATGAGATTTGGTGGGGACACAGATCCAAACCGTATCAACAGCTAAATGTCTGACTGGACTTTTGTGTGTGTGTGTGGCTATGAAAGACATTATTGAGACAATTGCAATCTTTGAATAAAGTCTGTAGACTAGATAAGAGTATTGTATCAGTGTAATTTCCTGATTTTTATAAGTATATTGTGTTTATTTAAAGAATGCCTTTGTTCTGAGGGAATGAACACTGAAGTATTTAGGGATAAAGGGCCGTCACATCTGAAATTTATTCTCAGATGGCTCAGAAAAATGTATATTTTTATAGAGAAACTCATAGAGTAAATCTAGTAAAATGCTAACAATTGGGAAATCTAGGTGAAGGGAATAGGAGAGTTTTTTTGTACTATTTTTACAACATTCTATAAGTTTGAAATTACTGCAGAATAAAAAGTTACAGGCTAGGCGTGGTGGCAAGTGCCTGTAGTCGTAGCTGCTTGGGAGGATGAGGCGGGAAGATCACTTGAGCCCAGGAGTTCAAGGCTGCAGTGAGCTGTGATCGTGCCACTGTACCCCAACCTGGGCAACAGAGCAAGACCCTGTCTCAAAAAAAGATACACACACACAAAAAAGACCAGTTCCTTGAGTAGCATAAAGACCCTGATGTTTTCCCCTCTGAGGTATAAGGCACTTCATGCACATCGCACATCCAAGGCTTGCCTCTCTTGAGAGGGATGTACAGAAGACTGAAATGAGGAAATTAGCCTGGTGTCGCTTTTTTTTTTTTTTCTTTGAGATGGAATTTCTCTCTTGTTGCCCAGGCTGGAGTGCAATGACATGATCCCAGCTCACTGCAACCTCTGCCTCCTGGGTTCAAGCATTCTCCTACCTCAGTCTCCCAAGCAGCTGGGATTACAGGCACCTGCCACCACGCCTGGCTAATTTTTGTATTTTTAGTAGAGATGGGGTTTCACCATGTTGGCCAGGGTGGTCTCAAACTCCTGACCTCACGTGATCCGCCTGCCTTGGCCTCCCAAAGTGTTGGGATTACAGGCGTGAGCCACGGCGCCCAGTCTGTAGTCACATTTTTAAGGAGGTTCTTCTACCGTATCAAAAAAGAGAAGAACAGAAAAGAACTGACCTTAAGTGAATGGAGTGTTTCGAGAGCATTTGGTGATAGAAGGACTCATCCGTTAGATTGGTTACGTTGATGCAAAAGTGATTGCAGTTTTTGCCTTAAAAAAACAAACAACAAACAAACAAAAAAACAGGCCCAGTGCAGTGCCTCCCACCTGTAATCCCAGCACTTTGGGAGGCTGAGGTGGGCGGATCATGAGGTCAGGAGTCTGAGAGCAGCCTGGCCAACATGGTGAAATCCCATCTCTACTAAAGATACAAAAATTAGCTGGTATAAAAATCATGGTGGCACACTCCTGTAATCCCAGCTACTCAGGAGGCTGAGGCAGGAGAATTGCTTGAGCCCAGGAGGCGGAGGTTGCAGTAACCTGAGATCGTGCCACTGTGCTCCAGCCTGGGCGACAAAGCGAAACTCCATCTCAAAAAAAAAAAAAAAAAAAGAAAAGAAAACCATGACAAAAACCACAATTACTTTTGCACCAAGCTAATACAAAGTGCTGCAGAGGAAGTGACGTGCCAGTTTCCTCCTGCTTTGGCCAGGCTTCTCATCACAGGGATGAAAAAGCATGACATTTTTCTGTTGGGAGGAACAAATTGAAGGTGATTATGAATGTGTTTTAAGCATAATTTGTATGAGGTGACAGTATGACTGTCTCTGCTGGGGGTTGGAGAAGATACAACCACAAGGCCAGGGTACCTGGGGCAGACAGGCCCTCCAGTCAGAGACTTTTGCCAGCTTCATGGCTTTGTGTGGGAGAGGGGCATTGCCCGGTGGGTCTTATGAGAACAGTGTTTAAAGATCTGAATGCCACCTAATGCTTAATAGTGAAAAAGACAACCAATGAGATTCTGCTCTTTCTCGATCAGCATATTCTGTCCTGAAAGCTGGCCTTACAGAGAAGCCAAATGCCCATCTCAGAGCAAGTGATTATCAGAGGGTCTTGGCTGGGGCCACATCCACCCTGGGATACCTGTTGTGGGAACTGGGTCGTGAAGTGTGGGGCCAGGGCATCCTCTGCTTGGGTTGGTGTGGACACTGCTCATGCTTCCTCTTTCCCCAGTGTTTGGCAGCCCATTCCTTCTCTGTGGAGAAATTCTTTTCTTTTCTTTTTTTTTTTTTTTTGAGACGGAGTCTCGCTCTGTGTCCCAGGCTGGAGTGCAGTGGCTGGATCTCAGCTCACTGCAAGCTCCACCTCCCAGGTTCACGCCATTCTTCTGCCTCAGCCTCCCAAGTAGCTGGGACTACAGGCGCCCGCCACCTCGCCCAGCTAGTTTTTTTCTATTTTTTAGTAGAGACGGGGTTTCACCGTGTTAGGCAGGGTGGTCTCGATCTCCTGACCTCGTGATCCACCTGCCTCGGCCTCCCAAAGTGCTGGGATTACAGGCTTGAGCCACTGCACCCGTCCTCTTTTTCATTTTAGAGGAGGGAGGGAAAATGGAAGACACAAGAGGAAAGACAAGACACCCCTAATGGGATATTTCATGAGGAAAACTTGAGAGCAAGTGGTTTGGAATGGCTAATGTACAAATTAGAATCCAGAGTATATTCCAATATTCAGGGGTAAACACAACTAGAGCACCCACATCCTTTTGATTTGTTAATTAACTGGCAAATATTTGTGGCACTATCATGTGTATGGTGTTATGGAGGCTGTAAGTATCTTCAAACCAGGCCTATCCTGTGGGGTGCATCCAGGTCAACCAGGTGTTCTTGTGAAGAGACAAGCACACAAGATATGTATCCAGGCCCTGGGGAAACACAGGTAAAGAAGACAGGCCTGTGAAGGGAGCTGTTGTGCAGACAGGAAAGGCCATGGGGACCTCTTCAGAGAGGAAGAGTATCCTCGGTCCACACACATCCTCAGATGGGTCCAATCTGAAGCTAGCCTGGAAGTATTCCAGTCCCATGGGGTGTGGGAAGGGAAAGGGGCCTGTCTTAGTCAGTTTGGGCTGCTATAACAAAATACCTTAGACTGGGTAATTTATAAACAAAAGAACTTTATTGCTCACAGCTCTAGAGGTGGTGAAGTCCAAACTTAAGATGCCAGCAGATTCAGTGTCTGGCAAGGACTTGCTCTCTGCTTCAAAGATGGTGCCATGCCTTCTTCCTGTGCCCTCATGTGGCCAGGAAGCGCCGTTGAGCCTCTTTTATTTATTTATTTA
>NW_016810828.1:1597951-1610022 GCF_001698545.2 Rhinopithecus bieti
ATTAGAAAAAATATTTTGAGATGGAGTCTCGCTCTGTCGCCCAGGCTGGAGTGCAGTGGCACGATCTCAGCTCACTACAACCTCCACCTCCCGGGTTCAAGCAATTCTCCTGCCTCAACCTCCTGAGTAGCTGGGATTACAAGTGTGTGCCACCACGCTCAGCTAATTTTTGTATTTTTTAGTAGAGATGGGGTTTCACTATGTTGGCCAGGCTGGTCTCGAACTCCTAACCTCAGGTGATGCACCCGTCTTGGCCTCCCAAAGTGCTGGGATTACAGGCATGAGCCACCGTGCCAGGCTGGAGCCTCTTTGTATAGGGGCACTAATCCCATTCACGAAGGTGGAGCCCTTATGACAATCACTTCCAGTGACCTCACCTCTTACTACTATCATATTGGGTGTTAAGTTCCAACATGAGAATTTTAGGGGGATACAAACATTCTGACCGTAGCCGGGCTTGAGGCCCGAGTCCCATGAAGGGCTCTTGTTATTTAACTTCTTGTCATTTCTATGACTGACCTGGCTTCTCCTTCTTAAAATTTTCAGGCAGCAACATCACAGATGCTTTCCAAATCCAGAGAAAGTGTGAGCCCAAAGGACCCTTGGTAAGAATTGAGGGTGAGGTGTGGAGAG
This sequence comes from Rhinopithecus bieti, assembly GCF_001698545.2. Lineage (NCBI taxonomy): Eukaryota > Metazoa > Chordata > Mammalia > Primates > Cercopithecidae > Rhinopithecus > Rhinopithecus bieti. The sequence goes on from NW_016810828.1 coordinate 1,598,585, forward strand.
ACCATTGCAGCTGTTAGGAGAGAAAGGTCACATGCTGCTGAAACTGGGCAGCAGGCACTTGGTGTTTTTGGCTCTGGGGTCAGCAGCTAATGGGATTGTGGAGTCATAGCCATTCTGGACATGTGAATGACAGCAGAAACAATGTTTCTATTTGAAATTGAGCTCCTGCACTGGGGTGGAACAGACTGGGGACCAACATGAATGGCCTGTTACACATCAGGTTCTGTGCTTCTGCATCCTGGTCTCCTCTGGTCCTCAGGGCAACTCTCATAAGTGGGCTTATTGTCTCCATTTTTATTGAGGCTCAGGGAACCTATGTGGTCTTATTGTCTCCATTTGAGGCTCAGGGAACGTATGTCACTTGCCAGGGTCATATAGCCAGTGAGTGGCTAGGCCAGGATCTGAGTTCAAATCTGTGTTAAGTGACTCTTTGTGAGCTTCTCCACCTTTAAAGTATTTACAAATCACTTGGGGATCTTATTAATCCTCACGTGATTCATAAACACAGCAAATTTTGATCTGCTTGGTCTGGGCTGGGGCCTGAGATTCTCATTTCCTTTTTTTTTTTTTTGAGACAGAGTCTTGCTCTGTTGCCCAGGCTGGAGCACAGTGGTGCCATCTGGGCTCTCTGCAACCTCTGCCTCCTGGTTCAGTGATTCTTGTGCCTCAGCCCCCCAAGTAGCTGGGATTACAGGTGTGTACCACCACGCCCAGCTAATTTTTTTGTATTTTTAGTAGAGATGAAGTTTTACCATGTTGGCCAGGCTTGTCTCAAACTCCTGAGCTCAAGTGATCCCACTTTGGCCTCCCAAAGGGCTGGGATTACAGGTGTGAATCACTGTGCCTGGCCCTGAGATTCTTATTTTTAATAAACAGCCAGGTGGCTTTGAAGATGTAAGTTTGCTGACCACGCCAAATTGCAGGGCTTCATGGCACACAGTGTAGGCTGCTAGGAGGAGGGGATGGTGGCAAGATGCAGGTGGTTGTAAACAATCTGTCAATCCTTCTGTCTCTGTTCTTCCAGTCTTTGGCTGAAGTTGCTGTTCTTGTTGTCACTCAGCCCAGTTTAAGGGGTTAATATCCTGTGCCTTCTCTGCACCAGGTCAGACTGCCCCACCTGTGTACAAGCCTGATTTATAAAACAACCTTTTCTGAGTCCAGTCTCTGCATAGACTTTGGGTGGAGCTTATTTCCTGGAACCTAAAACAAGAAGTGCCCACGAGAAGGTCCAGATTTCTTTTTTGTTCTCTAGACCAAGGCTTGGCAGGGCAATGCCCGAGAAAAACATGAAGTGTTTGAAGCCTGCTTTGCAGAATACTGGGATAAGTCTACCTCGTTATACATCAACCTGAGATCTGAAAATCTGGATTCATACAAAGGGTGAACTTGGAGCTGTTATTCTTTTTTTTCTTTTCTTTTTTTTGAGACAGAGTCTCACTCTGTCGCCAGGCTGGAGTGCGGTGGTGCAATCTCGGCTCATTGCATCCTCCACCTCCCAAGTTCAAGCGATTCCCCTGCCTCAGCCTCCCAATAGCTGGGACTACAGGGGCGCACCACCACACCCAGATAATTTTCCTATTTTTAGTAGAGACAGGGTTTCACCATGTTGGCCAGGAGGGTCTCAATCTCTCGACCTCATGATCCGCCCACCTCGGCCTCCCAAAGTGCTGGGATTACAGGTGTGAGCCACCGCGCCCGGCCTGGAGCTGTTATTCTATAAAACTATTTTGCTATACAGTTTCTTTGCCCAACAAGACTTTCCTACTGTGTTTAAACAGGGGATCAGCTATCTAAATTTTAATGTAGGCACCACTTTTCAGGAATACTTACATTGTGTAAGATGAGATCTCACTTTAGGCTGGAACCTGAGGACTGAACATAGGCATTGCTGGTATTGGAAGTGCTTATTGGTACCCCAACTCTGGGTTAAGCAGTGCATGTCAACACCATTTCCACCTGTCATAGATGGGGCATTGCAGGGAAGCCCTGGCATTGGAAGGTCATAAGTCTATCCTAAGGGCCACATTCTTTTTTTGTTTTAGATCAATTCTGAATTCTATACTGGCTGGCTAGACCACTGGGGCCAACCTCACTCCACAATCAAGACTGAAGTGGTGGCTTCCTCCCTGTATGATATACTTGCCCGTGGGGCGAGTGTGAACTTGTGAGTGTTCATTGCCTGAGGGGAGGGCGCCCTCAGTAGCTGTGAGCTCACAGTAAAGTACTGTGTTCTTTTGTTTCCTTGTAGGTACATGTTTATAGGAGGGACCAATTTTGCCTATTGGAATGGTAAGAGCACTTTAACATCTGTAGAAACTTATGCTACAATGTTTCAGTTGATTAATTTGGGGAGGGGTGTGCCCACAGACAATTTTGTTTTCTTTTTTTTGTTTAACCTCTCCTAAATTTTCTTTTTTTTTTGTTTCGGAGACAGTCTCACTCTGTCGGCTAGGCTGGAGTGAAGTGACACAACCTCAACTCACTGCAGCCTCCACCTCCCAGGTTCAAGGGATTCTCCTGCCTCAGCCTCCGAGTAGCTGGGATTACAAGCACGCGCCACCATGCCTGACTAATTTTTTGCATTTTAGTAGAGATGGGGTTTCACCATGTTGGCCAGGCTCGCCTTGAACTCCTGACCTCAAGTGATCGTCCCACTTTGGCCTCCCAAAATGCTAGGATTACAGGTGTGAGCCACTGTGCCTGGCCCTACATTTTCTAACATATAAGGATTGCCAATATAATTTTTAAAAATAATGTTTCTTAAATTTTTTTTTTTTTTTTTTTTTTTTTTTTTTTTTTTGACAGAGTCTCACTCTGTCGCCCAGGCTGGAGTGCAGTGGCACAATCTTGGCTCACTGCAAGCTCTGCCTCCTGGGTTCACGCCATTCTTCCGCCTCAGCCTCCCTAGTAGCTGGGACTACAGGTACCCGCCACCATGCCCGGCTAATTTTTGTTTCTGTATTTTTAGTAGGGATGGGGTTTCACCATGTTGGACAGGGTGGTCTCGATCTTCTGACCTCATGATTCACCCGCCACGGCCTCCCAAAGTGCTGGGATTACAGGCGTGAGCCACCACGTCTGGACAAAATAATTCTTAAGGGAAATAAATGTGAGCATTTAGAAGCCTTTTACTGTTTTAAACCAGGCTAGTTGGGCAGGCTTCAGTCACAGTCTGTAACTGTAGCTTATTTGTTCAGATATTCTACTGTGGTCTTTTTCTTTTAACGTTTTATTTTGTTGAGGTATAATTTACAAACCATAAAATTTACAGTTTTTAAGTATATGATGCAGTAGTATTTACTGTATTCACAAAGTAGTGTAACCATTACCATTATCTAATTCAGGAACATTTTATCACCCCAAAAAGAAACTCCATACCCATTAGCATTCATTCCATACTCTCCCTCCTCCCAGTCCCTGGAAATAATATACTTTCTGTCCCCGTGGGTTTGCTGATTCTGAGCATTTCGTATAAATGAACCATGTATATATACCTGTCTGACTTATTTCATTTAGCCTAATGTGTTCAACCTTTGTCCATGTTGTTGCATGTATCAGTGCTTCATTCCTTTTTATTGCTAAATAGTATTCCCTTGTGTGGATGTACAGTATTTTATTTATCCATTCATTGGTTGATGGACATTTGGGTTATTTCCACATTTTGGTTATAGTGTTGCTTTGAACATTAATGTACAAGGATTTGTTTGAATTCCTGTTTCAGTTCCTTTGGGTGTATACCAAGAAGTGGAATGGCTGCATCATATGTTAACTCTATGTTTAGAGTTTCAGGAACTGCTGTAGTGTTTCCCAAAATGTCCATGCCAGTTTACATTTCTATATTTTTTTTGTATAGGAAAAATTATGACAAAATTTTCTGTAATGTCTTTGTTTTTTTTTTTTTTTTTTTTTTTTTTGTCTTTTGCAAAGACAAATGATGCTGTACTGGCTTTTCTCTAAGCTTCATTCCCTACCTGTCTCTGTATTTGCATTTTTCTCTCTGAATCATAGAGGATGCCCAGCTGTTGAGTTTTGAAGGCTTAGTTTGGGCCTAAATCTCTCAGGATCTGAAACTGAATACTGTCAGCTCTTAATGAAGTTTCTCCTTTGAACTGCTGTCTTTTTTGCAGGCTGAGATGGGCTAGGAGAAGACATTGCTTACAAGCATTATCAATTTTAATACTATTATTAGAGCCAAAAAATGAAGATATTGTAAAACTCAAATGTCACTGCCTATAAGATAATAGCGTGCCCGAGGCCTGTCTGGGGTGGGTGAGGGGAAGGAGAGCATCAGGATAAATAGCTAATGCATGCGAGGCTTAATACCTAGATGACCAGGCTGGGTGCGGTGGCTCACACCTGTAATCCCAGCAGTTTGGGAGGCCGAGGTGGGTGGATCACGAGATCAGGAGTTTGAGACCAGCCTGGCCAACATGGTGAAACCCCATCTCAACTAAAGTTACAAAAAATTACCCAGTTGTGGTGGCGCTCACCTGTAATCCCAGCTACTTGGGAGGCTGAGGCAGGAGAATCACTTGAACCCTGGTGGCAGAGGTTACAGTGAACCAAGATCATGCCATTGCATTCCAGCCTGGGTGACAGGGCGAGACTTTGTCTCAAAAAAAAAAAACCCTAGGTGACCAGTTGATAGGTGTGGCAAACCCTCATGGCACACATTTACCTATATAACAAACCTACACGTCCTGCACATATATCCCAGAACTTAAAATTAAATTAAATTTTAAAAAAAGGAAAGATAATAGTGTGTCAAGGTTGGTCATTGATATTTTAGATCATCCCTGTGTGTTCATCTTATGAGAAACAGTTGAGACCTGGTGGGTACCTTTTTCATTCAGTAGATGGGGATTCCCCTAGCTGCCATTGATGGGATCGAGACCAATCATCCAATCCAGGAAAAAAGACATCGTTTTTGGAGCTTTATGGTTCATGACACAGATTTTAAAAAATCTTACTGTTATACTTAAAATAACACATTCATCTTAGAAAAAAATTGGACATTATAGAAACTGTCAGAACAGAGGAGTTGTCCTTAATCCTCTTCCCTGCCCCTCCCTCTGCCATAATCCATAGAATTCCCCTTTCTTCCTCTGTTGTCTTATTTAGCCTGCATATTAGCCTCGTCTTAATTAGAGATAATCAACACCACTTTACAGATAAGAATAACTGAATGCAAAAAAAAAAGTCCACACGTTTTCTGTTCAGCTGGCAAGGGGTGGAGCTTGGACTGGAATTCAGGTAGTGGTGAGCCAGAGTCACTGCCCTTTGGATCACCCTTTGCACCCTGGAGCCCCTGAGCCAGCCCCCACACCCACCCCGCTGTGTTCTGCCAAGCCTCTCTGAAGCTGCCTTTTTGCCCTGTCTCTTTGAGGAAGTGAGAGAAGGCCAGTCTGTACTTAGCAGCTGTTCTTCAGGCCGGCGTCCCAGAGGAGAGCAGAGAGAGAAAACCATGGGGAGTGGGGAGCTCACTGCCCATCCCACCCACAGGAACATGCACCTGCCTGTGCAGGTGTGTGTCTCCTTCCTCCATGCCTGTGTGTGTCCAGAGCTGTGTGATGGCTGCCTAAAGGGTCCAGGCGCTCCTGTACTTCTCACACAATGTGGAATGTTGGTGAATGCAAAGTCTCACCATTTCTTTCGCCTTCACACCTCACACCCTCTTAGGTGGCCAGAGGAGGCTTGAATCTGCACCATTTCTCTGCAATGCTGCCCTATGGTGGTCTAGAAACACCCAAAGTAAGATTCTGCCAGTAGAACTAGAACAAAGACTTAGTCTTCCAGTCCATTCTTAAACCCACCGGACAGCTTCCCAGCCTGGGCTCCCTCGGCCTGTAAAGTGTGCTTCTGGAGGTCATGCTTTCCCAACTCAACCTGGCAACCCCCTCCATGCCGGGCTCTGGCTGAGGACTCAAGGGCAAGTGAGGCAGTCTCTCCCTCTCCGGTGCAAGCAGTGTAGTGTCGAGAGAGACATACAAGTGAGAAACACAGCGCAGCATGGGTGACTACCACATTAGAAGCAGACGAGGGCCACAAAGAAGGTGAGTTCCTTGCAGCAACGGATGTGGGGTTTTTTTTTTTCTTTGTGTCTCACAGGAAGGGATGTGTTTTAACCTATGCATCCCTTAAGGCGGGCAGACCTGTTGACTGTGAGTTGTCTCTGATTAATAAGAAATGGGGGAAATGGTATGACTAGATCAATTCAGTTGGTTGAGTGGTCCAGATCTTTCAAAGTTTAGATTCTGTGCAGAGAACTAATGAAAAGGTCTTTGGAGCTGACCTGCTTGATCTGATCCTCAGCCTTGCCCATCTGTCATCTCCACCATCAGTAGGTCACCCAAGGTGGCTCCATCATTGGTGAGCCGCATCCAAGGAATTTATTACTAAGCCTAGGTAAGCTGTCATGTTTTGTGCCTCACTGATGTACAAATTAGGTTGGACAAAAGACTATTCCTAAAATAACTTCACTTTCACACACGTGCATTGCAATATGCTGTCTGAAGTAGAGGAGGAAGGCACAAAGCCTTGCTGGTCTATGGATGACAGTATCAGCATCACCTGGACGCCTGTTAGAAGTGCAGTCTCAGGCCCCACTCCGGACCTGCTGAATCAGAATCTCTGGGATGGGGCTTAGGAATCTGTTTTAACAGGCTCTCCGTGTGACACTTAAGCACGGTAAGTTTTTGAAGTACCGCCCAATATTGCAGACAACCTCATACCTGTGAACATCATCCCTGACAAGGTCGGGATCCTCTGGTCTAGATCCCGCCCCTTGCACAGTAATTGCAGGAGTATTCGTTTTTCTAGTCCTTTTGTGTACTCAGTATTGGCACTATCCTTTGGCCTTTGTTGTAGGTCAAGTTCCCAGGGAAACAGACTCCGAGATTACCTGTCGGGAAGCTTATTGAGTGTGCTCTCTGGGATAATGCCTGTAAGATAAAGAGGGAGAAATGGGGCTATGATGCAGCTTCACAAGTGGCCTCAACGAATCTTAGAGGGAGCTCTGCAGCTGGGATGGCTGTTTGAGGCACATTGGTCAGTTGTTGGGTGTGGGCTATCCCTAAGGGTTGTAACCTTGGGTGAGGCAGCTCAGCAGAGGCCAGCACCCAGAGACAGACACATCTGAGAAATGTCAGCAGACAACAACCCTAGCTGCTGGGAGAATGAGCAAGTGCCCTGGTTGTAAAGGGGGATCCAGGAGGTGCACCACAGCCCCATCGACAGTCTTCGATGCAACAGAGGCCCTCGGGTTACGTTTGAACCTCTGTGGCTGATGTGGGTCTGCCGTCATCTCCCTCTGTGTTTGGTTTAATAAGCCCTCGGTTTTCTGCTGACCCATGGCCGAGTCATCTGTATCTTCACCACTGAGCTTTTCTCAGCCACAGCTTGAGGACATGAAAAAGTTCAGAGATGACAGGATGAACAGTCGGAGATGGGGGTCACATCATGAGCCCTGCCATGACTGGTTGTGAGGCATTAGCAGATTTTTGTGGGGAGCTTCAGATTCCCTGCTTGTCCAGTGGGGGTGATGCCTGTGAGAATCACAGCCGTGGGCTTCTGTAGAGAGTGGATGGAAAGCGTGCTTCGGAAACTCGAAGGTGCCTGCTAAGTGCTGCCTTTAGAAAGAAACCCCTTCCTCTAAACCTTGCATCCTGGGGGCCACATCTGTGTCTCCCAACAACTGGTTTTAACGTGTCTTCTAGTTTTCTCTCTCCACAGTGCTGAGCTCATGGATCCCAAAGAACTTGTCCCAGAGCTGGGCCATCAGTAATAACTAGTGGCACATTTTTGTCTTCTAGGGGCCAACTCACCCTATGCAGCACAGCCCACGAGCTACGACTATGACGCCCCACTGAGTGAGGCCGGGGACCTCACTGAGAAGTATTTTGCTCTGCGAGACGTTATCCAGAAGGTGGGTGCTTTGTATGAGCTGTGGTTGGGCTGATCTTGGACAGAGCCTTTCTTGAATTCACTGTGGCTCTGTGGACAACTTCCTGCCTGGGGCCCTCCTGTTTAAAAGGATGGATGAAGGGAGGCATCAGCTAGACTTGGGTTTGCATCTTGTACCCACGTGATTAAGAATGAGTCTATGAGCAAATCAGTCTACTGATTATTAATTTGTACAACTGGGATTACAGCATCTGGTTGTGTTGTAAAGGTTGAAAAGAATGTGTGTAAGCCATCCAGGACAGTTCCTGACACATACATGTCTAATAAGTGGTAGCTGTTAACTATTATTTATCTTACATGTAAGAAAATATGTGTCTACTTAAATAGCTGATGTACATAGGAAAACAAATCTTCAGACACTGTGAAGCATGGTGCAGATGTCAGCTGTCAGTGAAGCTTCATTTTTCTATTTGGAGCAAGTGATTGCTGTTTCCTTCTGGACTGCACCTGAACTGCTTAGTCCTGCTAGCGTTGTAACATTTTGAGGCACCTAATGCACCTAGGTGGGGTTTCCTGTCTCTGCTGTGGGTTAAAAGAAAAAACCCACAGTTTTTCTGCTCAGTCACCTGAGTTTTGAAGTTAAAAAACAAAGGTTTTCTGCCTATAAATGGTATGGGTTTTTTTTTTGTTTAAGTATGATGTCGTCTTAATTTTAAGCATGTGTTAAAATGAGTATTACAAATTTTTTTAAGGTAAACAATATAATCTAGACTTACCGCACTTATAATTTGTCCATTTCATCTAAATTTTCAGATGTATTATTAAAATGTTGCTTATGCTATTCCTTTATGATGGGTTTAGCCTCCACAGAATTTATAGTAATGTCTCCCAAGCTCTCTCATATGTTTGTCCTGTTTTGAAGCTTTTGGTTCCTATCTTTATTATTTTCTTCCTTTATTTGAAGCTTAGCTTTTTAATGCAGCCTTGCTTCTTTTCTAATATAAATATTTAAGGTTATAAATGTCCTTGAAGTACTGCTATGGCTTTATCTCATAAGTTTTGATGTGCAATCTATTTCTTACTGTTTGCTTCTAAACATGTCTATTTTGATTTCTCTTTACCCTTGATATGTGCAGAAGTATGTTTTTTAAATTACTAGAAATAAGTACTTTTCTGTTTTTTTTTTATTTCTAGCCTCTTTGCATTCTGGTTAGAGAATATCATCTGTGTGATACCAATCCCTTGAAAGCTATTGAGCCTAGTCCTAGAGCCTGACATACACCAATATTAATGGTCAATGTGTGCATAAAAAGAAAGTATATTTTACAGTTGTTGACTGTATTCTACATACACGTTCATCAGATTAAGTTTATTAATGGTGCCATTGATATCTTTGATCTGCTTCCTAATTTTTTGTCAGATCAGTCAACTATTTATTGAGAGTTGTCCTCATGTATTTCCCCTTGTAGCTCTGCCAGTTCTGAGCTTATATTATTAGGTGGGCAAATTGAGAATTAAATCCTTCAGTACTTAATAGTAAACGGATTATATAACCCCCTATTTCTAATAAGGCTTTTGCCTGGAACCTTTTGTTTGCTTGTTTGTTTGTCTGTTATTCATTAACACCGTTTACCTGCATACTTTTGCTTGGTATTTTTCTGAAATATCTTTCCCAATGCTTTAATTTCAACCTTTTTATATCCTTTGTTCTCTTTACATGTGTCTCTTATAAATAGGATATAATTGAATTTTTAAAATATCAGTTTGAAATGTCTTGTCCTTTAACTGGTATATTTATGCATTCTCATTCATTGTACTTGATATACATAGATTAATTTCAATTATTTTATAATTTCTGTTTGTTTACCTTTTTGGCTTTTTCTTTCCCTTTATTGCTTTCTTTTAGATTGAGGTTTTTTGTTTTGTTTGTTTGGGGTTTTTTTCCTCTTATTTCTTTCCCCCCTCTTCTACTTCGGAAGTTATTCACTGCATTCTAATTTTTTTTAGTGGTTGCCATTTAAGTGTGACATATATACCCCCAGAAAAAAACAACTCATAGGTACACAGCTCAGTGAATTTAGACAAAGGGAGCACAGCCCTGTAACCAACACACATTTCCCGAGAAGCCCCTCTCATGCCCCTCTCTAGTCATTAACACACATACCCATCCCTGAGCTCACAGCTGGCCTCACCTCTATCGCCAGAGGCCTCACCTCTATCGCCAGAGGCCTCACCTCTATTCGTTTTGCTTGTTTTTAGGCAGCAAGTTCCTACAATATACACTCCTGTGTCTAGCTGTCTTGTAATAGTTTAAAATTAATCAATGTCTTTACTTTCTCCCTATTGCATCCCTCTTTAACTTACTGTAACTCCAATTACACCCCTCTTGATTTGTATGTTATTATTGTCAGATATTTTAATTCTCTGGGTTTAGTGTTCATGTATTTTAGTTCCCTCCTTAAAAAATGAAACCCATGGAGCATTACTGTAATGGCTTCAGATAGTATTTCACTTGACCCACATAGTCCATTTATTTGCAAATGATTAACAAGTATTTATCAAGTACTCTCCATGCTCCAGGTGCAGTTTTAGCTTCTTGGTGTATGTAGGCTTTCCTGAGAAGGTGGAGCTCGAACAAAAACTTTAAGGTGGTGAGAGGGCCATGTGGAATATCTCCACCAGGACAAGAGCATTCCAGGCAGAATTCAACCAGTGAGAACTTGGGAAGGTATATGGCATTTTTAAAGTCTAGAAAGGAGGCCAGTGTGGCTGGAACCCAGTAAATGAGAGGTAAGAAGTAGGAAATGAGGTCAAGGAGATAGATGGGGAACTGATCACATGGGGCATTACAAGCCATCATAAGACTTTGGCTTTTACTCTGAATGAAATGGGAATCCACTGAGGAGTTGAGCAGAACCATTGTTAAAGCATTCCATTAAAGCAGAATGCAGCTGTGTTTTGAGACTAGACCCTGGGAGTTGCGGCAAAGGTAGAGTAGGAAGACCAGTTAGAAGGCTTTTGCAGCCATCTCAGTGAGAGGTGATTGTGGCTTGTGAAGGTCGTAGGAACTAGGCAGTTTCAGAATATATTATGAAACTAGTGCTAATATAATTTTCAGATGGGGAATATGAAAGAAAGGAGAGACAGGTGACTCTAAAGTGTTTTAAATGGCAACTCGAAGGACGGAGTTACCGTTTATGTGGGGGAAGATCAGGAGTTCAGTTTTGGCTGTGCAAAGTTAGACTCGTCTAGTATATGTCCTAGTGGAGATGTAGAGTGGGCAGTGGATATATGAATGCACAGTTTGAGACAAAGGTCTGGTACCTTTGTCCCAGGACCACACTTTCTTTATCTTTTGTTCCTTCTTGCAGCTCAATCTTTCCATCTGAGGTCACCCTTCTTCTGCCTGAAGTATATTCTTTAGAATTTCATTTAGTGAGCAAATTATATTAATTCTTCTTTGTCTGAAAATTGTTTTCACCTTCATTTTCAAAATGCAGTTTTCTTTTCTTCTTCTTCTTCTTTTTTTTTCTTTC
>NW_016810828.1:1610395-1612013 GCF_001698545.2 Rhinopithecus bieti
TTTTTTTTTTTTTTTTTTTTTTTTTTTTGTAAGGCAGGGTCTCACTCTGTCGCCCAGACTGAGTGCAGTGGTGAGTTCTTGGCTCACTGCCCTCCTCTGCCTCCCAGCTTCAAGTGATTCTCATGCCTCAGCCTCCCAAGTAACTGGGATTACAGGTGTGCATCATCACACCTGGCTAATTTTTATATTTTTAGTAGAGATGGAGTTTCACCATGTTGGCGAGGCTGGTTTTGAACTTCTGACCTCAGATGGTCCACCTGCCTCAGCCTCCCGAAGTGCTGGGATTACAGGTGTGAGCCACCATGTCCGGCCTCAAAATGTAGTTTTTCTAGACTGACAGTTTTCTCTCAGCATACTGACTTCGGGCCTCTATTGTTGCTGGTGAGAAGTCAGTTTGCTGTACTCTGTCACTCTTCTGAAGATAATCTGTCTTTCCTCTTGGACAGCTTCTGAGATTTTCTCTTTATATTTGATGCTGTATAGTTTCTCTGTGATGAATCTAAGTGTAACTTTCTTTTTATTTATCCCACTTGGTAGTTTTGGAACTTGTGGCTTGGTATCTTTTTTCACTAGTCCTAAAAAGTTTATACCATTATGTCTTCAAATATTTGTTTCTATTAGATACTTTGTTAGACCTTCTGATTCTAGCCTCCACGGCTTGTAATCTCTTTTTCTCTGTACGGCATTCTGATTATCTTCAAATACGTTCTTCAATTGTTGTTTTCTTTTTAGCAGCTATAAATTCTGAAATTAAAACCTTTCCATTGAGTTATTAAGTTATATTTTTCATTCTATAAGTTCACATTGGCAGTTCGAATTTTACTCAGCCATTTTTAAATTCTCTTGCTTTTTCCTTATGTATACATGTTCTTCTTTTATTTCTTTAAACATTCTAGAGATACTTCTGTTATATATCTCCATTTGATCATTTCAGTAGGTAGAGTCTTTCTGTGTCTCACTCCGCTTTTTGTTGTTTCTGTGAGCTTTTGCTTATGATGCCTTGTTTCTGTGTGTGTATTGTGATTTTGACTGAGCTTAATTTCTTGGAACTTTTTGTAGTTGTTGTTCTTCTTCTTCTTCTTTTTAGAGACAGGGTTTCGCTCTGTCGCCCAGGCTGGAGTGCAGTGGTGCAATCAAGGCTCACTGCAACCTCAACCTCCCTGGCTCAAGTGATTCTCCTGCCACAGCCTCCTGAGGATCTGGAACTACAGGCATGTGCCACCATGCCTAGCTTATGTATTATTTATTTATTTATTTATTTATTGTAGAGCGAAGGTCTCACTATGTTGCCTAAGCTGGTATTGAGCTCCTGGGCTCACTCGTGGAACTTTTATCTTTTTTTTTTTTTTTGAGACAGAGTCTCGCTCTGTCGCCCAGGCTGGAGTGCAGTGGTGCAATCAAGGCTCACTGCAACCTCAACCTCCCTGGCTCAAGTGATTCTCCTGCCACAGCCTCCTGAGGATCTGGAACTACAGGCATGTGCCACCATGCCTAGCTTATGTATTATTTATTTATTTATTTATTTATTGTAGAGCGAAGGTCTCACTATGTTGCCTAAGCTGGTATTGAGCTCCTGGGCTCACTCGTGGAACTTTTATCTTTTTTTTTTTTTTTTTTT
>NW_016810828.1:1612720-1626584 GCF_001698545.2 Rhinopithecus bieti
GGAACTTTTTTCTTTTTTTTTTTTTTTTTTTTTGAGACAGAGTCTCGCTCTGTCGCCCAGGCTGGAGTGCAGTGGCGCAACCTCGACTCACTCCAAGCTCCGCCTCCCGGGTTCACGCCATTCTCCTGCCTCAGCCTCCCGTGTACCTGGGACTACAGGTGCCCGCCACCGCACCTGGCTAATTTCTTGTATTTTTAGTAGAGACGGGGTTTCACCGTGTTAACCAGGATGGTCTCGATCTCCTGACCTCGTGATCTGCCCGTCTCGGCCTCCCAAAGTGCTGGGATTACAGGCGTGAGCCACCATGCCCGGCTGGAACTTTTATTTTTAGGAATTATTTGAGATTTGGGGTGAACATGGATTCTTCCGGAGAGAATTAGCATTTGCTTCTGGCAGATACCAGGGAACATTACACCTTAAATTAAAACTTAAATTGAGGGATTTTTTGTACTACAGAAGCAGTGTGAATTTTAGCTACAAATATATCTGAGGGCCGATTGTGAATATGAATTGTTGAAGGAGATTTGTTTTCTCCTTATGTATTGCCGTGTAACAAAGAACCCCTAAACCTAGTAACTCAACATAACAAATATTTATTATATTACAGTTTCCTAGGATAAAGGATCTAGGAATGGCTTAGATAGATGTTATGTCTAAGCTACTCCTAGGGCTATTTTTTATTTCTATCAGTTTATAGAGTTTTAAAAATCAGCATTTTCAAGATGCCATTCCTTATTTGTATGTATGACCTCCATCATTTCTTTTGAAAAATCACCTGTCACTTTTTTTCATTTGATGGTATAGGTCTTTTTTTCTCTAGTGCTTTTAAGATTTCCTTTTCATCTTTGATTTTTAGGAATTTTCCTATGGTATGCCTATGCATAGTTTTCTTTATATACATCTTGTTTGAGGGTGTTTGAACTTCCTAAATCTATGGCATTACTTCTTTTGTGGATTTTAGAACATTCTTGGCTATTATCTCATCCAATGTTATGTTTACTTCATTCTCCCACCTTGCCTTTCAGAACACCAGTGATATGTGTGTTAGACGTTTTTTCCTGTGTTCTGTGTACCTCTTAAGCGCTTCCATTGTTTCTATCCTTTCCCCCCAACATATTTTAGTTTAGATTTTATTCTGACCTATCTTCTAATTTATTAATCCTCTTTTCAACTGAGTGAAACCCATATTACAGACTCAATTTCAGTGATTGCATTTTTCAGTTCTAGAGTTTCCATTAGATTTTAAAGATTGTTTCCAGTTCTCTGCTGAAATTCCTTATCTTGCTTTGTTGTATGTTTATTGGCATTATTTTAAGCTATTTTCAGATTATTACAATACAATACCATGAAGTCTTATGGGTCTGTTTCAATGGTTTTTTGTTTGTTTGTTTGTTTTTTTGAGACAGAGTCTTGCTCTGTTGCCCAGGCTGGAGTGCAGTGGCACAATCTCAGCTCACTGCAACCTCTGCCTCCCGAGTTTAAGTGATTCTCCTGCCTCAGCCTCCTGAGTAGCTGGGATAACAGGCATGTACCACCATGCCTGGCTAATTTTTGTATATTTTTTTAGTAGAGATGGGGTTTCACCATGTTGGTCAGACTGGTCTCAAACTCCTGACCTCATGATCTGCCCACTTCGGCCTCCCAAAGTGCTGGGCTTAGAAGCGTGAGCCGCTATGCCCGGCCCTGGCTTTTTTTTCTATTCATTTTTGATCAGATAGTGTTGTCTCCTATATGTTGGGTTTTTTCTCATCCAGAAGTCAATAAAACAAAAAAGAAAGAGATAATTTGGGTTATATATGTTTTTTCTTCCAAAAGAGATTTACTTTTACTTCTACCAGGCAGTTAGAGTAGAGAGAGATCATCTTCATGCAATCAGGAGTTAAGCTAATTTGAAAGTGGGCTTCTGTCTTCTTGAGGGTTGGTCTGCTTCTGGTTCACTTTCTTAGGGGTCTCAACTGAGAGCTTGAAGTCTTTACCAGGGTTCCTTCTCCATTCTGATCTCTGAAGTCCCATTTTTATCTTCTCAGCCCTAGAAGACTCTCAGAAGTTGTGTTCGGCTTCTAGCCTCTCAGTTGGACTTTGTGAATTGGCAGATACCTTGATAGGAAAACTAGTAACAAATATCAGACTTGCATCATGGCATTTTCCATTTTTTTGGAATTGTAACCACTTAATTCCTTTCTGCTTTGGTAGCTTTCTGATGCCTTCAAACAGATATTTTAAAACATCTTGTACAATTGTTCCAGGTGTTTTCCACAGGAAGATTTGTCAACAAAAACCTAGTTTCAGAGATTTACTTACTTCCTAAGAGATTCTCCAGAATTTGCTATCCACAAAGGTGTTAACCTTCAGAGCACAGGGAAAACCTTTCACAAATTATTTTTCTGAGATCTGTGGATCATCCACTTAATCATTATGCAAACATTCAGTACCAGTCTTGCAGATGCTGTGTTAAATGCTAGAGGTGAGCAGTAAATCTACCATGGTCCTATGTTGGAGGGGTTCCCAGAAGAGATCAATTAGAATTTTTTTCTTTAAGCATCCCTCTCACTCCAGAGTTTCTCCAGATAGACTGAAATCACGTTTAAGCAAGTTTTAAAGATACGGCAGATGTGTAATTTGTTACCTCTCTCACCAGTCTGGCCTTTTTTTTTTTTTTTTTGAGGAGTCACCCAGTATTGTGTGAGAGGTAGAGTCACAGATTGGAGAAGCTTTGGAGAGGGACAGAACAAAACTTGAGTGTTGACTCCAGTACTCAGTGGGCAAGGTACCCTCCTTCCACGTCTGTGCAATATGGTTAGCACGTCTTCTCAGAGAAGAATACATAGCAGTTATTTTTATTACTGTTTTTCTTCACTTATGTCATTGTAAAATTTCAAACTAGAGTTAAATATTCCTCTGGAAAGTCATGCCTACTTATGCTCAAAGCCTCTGTGGACAGTTCCCTTTAGTAGCTGCAGTAATCACTATTGCTCAATTGCTCCCGAGAAAATCAAGGAGGAAGTAATACTTGGCCATTCTACTAGTTTTTATGTGGCGTCGAGACCCAAAGGGTATCTTGTTACAGAGAGTGTGACATGAGCACTGTAGTTTTCTCTAGATAAGAGTTACTGTTCCATGTTTACTTTGGGTGTCTTCTATCAGCCAGGACTACTGATTTACTTCATTTGATTATAACGCCTGTGGACTTATTTCTTTTATAGACTATTGCTTCATTTCACAATCCACTTCAGGTTTATTTATTTTCTCAACAGATTTGTTGAGGTATAATTCACATACATTTCTCCCATTCGAAGTACACCATTCATTGTTTTTTGGTATATTATTAATTTTTTAGGCCAGGTGTGGTGGCTCATGCCTGTAATCCCAGCACTTTGGGAGGCTGAGGCAGGCAGATCACCTAAGGTCGGGAGTTCAAGACCAGCCTGACCAACATGGTGAAATCCCGTCTCCACTAAAAATACAAAAATTAGCCTGGCATGGTGGTGCATGCCTGTAATCCCAGCAATTCAGGAGACTGGGGGAGGAGAAGCACTTGAACCTGGGAGTCAGAGGTTGCAGTGACCTGAGATCACACCACTGCACTCCAGCCTAGGCAACAGAGCAAGACTCTGTCTCACAAAAAAAAAAAAAAAAAAATTAAATTTTGGTAAAATATATTTAAAACAAAATTTGCTGTTTTAACCATATTTAAATGTAAATTCAGTGCCATTAGTTATATTCACAATGTTATGCAGCCAACACCATTATCTATTTTCAAAACTTTTTCTTCCTTCTGGACGGAAACTCTGTAACCATGAAGCAATAGCTCCTCACCCTCTCCTCAGCTTCTAGTAGCTCCTAGTTTATTTTCTGTCTCTGTGAATTTGCCTATTCTAGATATTTCTTATAAGTGGCGTCATAAAATATTGGTCCTTTTGTGTCTGGCTTAATTCACTTAGCACAATCTTTTCGAGGTTCATGTTGTAATGTGTCAGAATTTCATTCCTTTTTATGGCTTAATATTCCACTGTATGCATAGATGTATTTTTAATTATTCATTTTGTTCATCTGGTGATGACCATATTGGTTGTTTCCATCTTTTGGCTATTTGAATAATGCTGCACTGAACATCAGAATACAAGAATCATTATGAATAAGTGTCTGCTTGTCATTCCTCTAGGGACATACCTAGAAGTGAAGTTGCTGGTAGGCTTATTTTTAGAATTATTTTCTTTCTGAAATAGTGAACTTTCCTAATGTGGAAAAAATCAAATCAAGTTTTACAACACTTATTTACATATGCTTTATTGCATAAAATATCACTTTACATTTTACCTTATCATAACAGCACATTTTTATTCTCTCATACTTCTAGCTACTTCTTCCTGCCATCCCCTATCCCTGAAACTCCACACACTTTTCTTGACCTTCCCTTGCTCTTCTGATCGATGGTGGATAGTCTTACACGATCACCCTCAATCCGTCTGTATGCGGCTGTTTAAGAGGCCCTGCTCTATGAACCACTGCTGGGACCATTCTCACTGTCCCACTCTGGAACCAGAGCCAGGCAGAAGAATTTTAAACTTTAGTATTGACTGGCCAGGAAGGGATCTTACTTCCAGTCTGATTTGGATCTTTCATGATCTCCAGTTCTCTTTATGCCCTTTGTCATTTCTTCTTCTCACTGTCTAGTATAAACCATCACCCTTACACTTTATCCTAATGTACAGGAGACACTGTCTCCTACTTCACCAAGAAAATAAATGCTATCGAATACACCAAGTTAAGGAGCTTGAATTATAGGTAATGGTGCCTTTGAATTAGTTTAAAGAAGAAAACGATACAATCGGCTGTGCATTTCAAAATGGCTATTGGATGAGACAACAAAAAGGAATGTGTAGTTAGAATGAATCAAGAAATCATTACAAATTCTAAGTGTCTTAGTCAGTTTGAGCTGCAATAACAAAGTACCACAGACTGGGTGGTACTTGTTTCTCATGGTTCTGGAGGGTGCAAATGCCAGCATGGTTAGGTTCTGGTGAGGGCCCTCTTCCACACTGCAGAGCACTGACTTCTAAATGTATCCTTAATTATAAAAAGGGGGCTAAAGAGCTCTCTGGGATCTCATTTAAGGTACTAATCCCATCTTAAAGTCCCTACCACATAATACCATCACCTTAAGAGTTGGAATTTTAACATATGAGTTTTGGGAGGACACAAATGTTCAGTCCATAACAAAAAGATTAAATGATTAAAATAATCACAAATATCACTTTTTTTTTTCTTCTTGAGACAGTGTCTTGTTCTGTTGTCCAGGCTGGAGGGCGGTGGTGCAATCATGGCTCACCGCAGCTTCAAACCCCTGGACTCAAGCGGTCCTCCTGCCTCAGCCTCCTGAGCAGCTAGGGCTACAGGTGTGCACCACCACACCTGACTTTTTAAAAATTTTTTTGTAGCAACGGAGTCTCCCTATGTTGCCTGGGCTGCTCTCGAACTCCTGACCTCAAACAATACTCCTGCCATGGCCTCCCAGAGTCCTGGCATTACAGGCATGGGCAATTGTGCCCAGCCTACAACATTTTTTTAAAAACATCATTTGGTTTTATTAACTGCTTGAAACCTCTACCGTTCTTCATTCCTTACCTTTTTTTTTTTTTAATAAGCAATATGTCTTTATTTAGTGACTTTGGAAACAACGCCTCCCAAATAATGCCTGAACCCAAAGTTACATGAAAATGGCTTAAAATATTTTAAAATAATAGATTTGAACACCATTTGCAGTTTCTGCCTCATAACATGAATGCTTTCAGCTGGACAGTAAATTACAAACCATCTCTGATCATGTTTAGACAGATTAGATGATCAATCTGTGGTTGCATTTGTAACTACCCCTAGGAAAAGAATCTTGTTGGAGTTGGGAGCTCCTCACAGTTGCTCAGTCAGTTGGCCCAGGATGAGGCAGTCCTGGAGCTGGCAGGTGGGAGGCTCCGCCTGTCTTGTCACTGCTTGTTCTGCTGGCCCTCTATGACTGAAGCTGACACAGAGCCCTGGCCCTTGTTGACATCACTGATACACACCCACTGCCCGTCAGCCAACTGCTTCCACAGGGTCACCTTATTGTCCCCACCAGAGATGGCCAAATATTGGCCGTGATGGACCTGCCCACATGCCACATGACATCATTGAACTTGTGCAGCAATATGGGAGGCCATATATTTCCCAAGGCATCATCACAGGTCCAAATGAACACACGACCATCCTGGGAGCAGCTGGCCATGGTGCTGGTGGGCAGGCTGATGGAGGGGGCCCAGGCCACATTTCAAACCCAGTCACTGTGTGCTTCCAGCTTCTGCTCCTCCTTCCACTGGCCATCCTTGAAGAGATTGTCACCACCACCTGATGCAAACTTCTTGACATAATTGGGTTTCTGCCTGGACAGCTGGTCTGTGAGGCTTCCAGGTACAACAGCAGGGGTCCAGCTGACAGCATTGCAGCCAATGGTGTGAGCGTTGTTGATATTCTTCACTTCCCATTGGCCTTCCCCTGTATAAGTCAGCAGGAAGATGGCCCCATCTGAACTCCCACAGTCCAGGATTAGGCAGTAGTCATGGGGGTCCCAGCACACAGTTCACTGAGGAGTCATATCCTGAGGGGTCGTGGGTCTTCTCCCAGGTGCCATTTTCCTCTTTCCAGATAATGACTTTCCAATCGTAGGAGCACAATGCCAGGATATTGCCATATGTGGGGTGAGCCCAGGCCACATGCCACAAGGACTCTCATGACTTCTGAGGTTGGCAATGAGGATCTGCCCTCCATTGTGCACTTTGAAGATTTTGACGGATTTTTCTGATGAGCAGGTTGCTCAGGCGGGTGCCTTAGTAGTCCATCTGAGCATCATGAATCATGTCCTTATGGGAGGTATCCACAGTGTTAACTACTGACACCATGATTGCAGCGTGGCTGCTCTGGGGACGTGGCAGCTCCTGGTGGTGCTTCCCCATTCCTTACCAGCTTTTTTTTTTTTGAGACAGTCTCACTGTCTCACCCAGGCTGGAGTGCAGTGGCACAATCTTGGCTCACTGCACCCTCTGCCTCCCAGATTCAAGCGATTCTCCTGCCTCAGCCTCCCGAGTAACTGGGATTACAGGTGTGCGCCACCATACCTAGCTAATTTTGTATTTTTAGTAGAGACGGGGTTTCACCATGTTGACCAGGCTGGTCTCGAACTCTTGACCTCAAGTGATCCACCTGCCTGGCCTCCCAAAGTGTTAGAATTACAGGCGTGAGCCACCCCACCTGGCCTCTTATCACCTTTTTTTAGCAACAGTGTTTGCCTCTTCAGATGGCAACAATGTTTGTAATCTTTGCCTCTAGAGAGAATAGAAATCTTTCTTTTTAGCCTGGCTGATTGAAATTTGTTTAGTATTGATAGTTTAGAAAAACAAAAAAGCTTCACATTTTGTTACTGATAATATTATATAAATGTTTAAGATTGTAATCAAAATTGGGGAACTATCTCTCCAGTTTGTTCATATATGAGCTGTAATTTTTGGAAGAAATTTTCACAGACAGGTTCTGGCCCCATACATTTCAAACCTTGCTTCTCCACAACCCATGTACTTCCGGGGCTGGGTGCCTTCAGGCATGATTATATTGTACTATGATGCTAAGTGAGTCAGCACATTGAGTGGAGGGAAGATCCATTAATCATAACTTACCTACTCATGAAAGTAACCAGGAATTGTATCAATATATCCTACTGTACCCATGTAAAGTAAATCCCTACTTTAACTGCTTTTTAGTTGGGTCCCCAAAATGCCTATAGCAACTGTAAAACCTCCCAAAGGAAGAGGACATTTGACACAGCGAAGCTGGAGCAGAAAGAGACAAGGATGCTAGCTTGTTATGGTCAAATTATCTTACTTTTGCAAGTTTTACAAAAACATGTGACAGTGTGAACATGCTGGTGGGATTCCTCCCTTGGGGCACTTCTGGATGCAGCTGCCACGGTAGCCTAGGAATGAGACGATGGCAGGGTCATCAGGGAGTGGAGAGGAAGCAATCAATTTGAAAAACATTTAGGGCTGGGCACAGTGGCTCTTGCCTGTAATCCCAGCACTCTGGGAGGCCAAAGTGGGAGGTTTGCCAGAGGCCAGGAAATCAAGACCAGCTTAGGCAACATAGTGAGACTCTGTCTCCACAAGAAAATTAAAACATTTAAATTAGGAAAGAAAAGTGTTCAGGAGGTAAAATTGATAGGATTTTGGTGATTGACTGAACACAGATGTGAGAAAGAATGAGGAATTGTTGATTTGTCCAGGTTACAACCTTAGTTAGATAACTAGGTGGGTACTGGGATCGGCACCTGAGATAGAGGATTGCAGAGGAGGCCCTGGCAGGGACAGGGGAAGCAAGTTCAATTCTGGGCTTGTTCAGCTCAATGTTTCCAGAAACATCCAGGTAGAGAGATTTCTCCATAAGCACCGACACTTAATAGTAAGACACTCCAGGGAGAAGTCTGAAAGGCTGGCGCAGATTCTGGGGCCATCAGTGCAAATGGAAGCCGAAGTCCAGGGAGAGGTTGAGACTGCACATGGGGAACTGACGGAGGAGGAGGATGGGCCAAGCAAAAGACAAACCCAGGGAATCCAAAGCTTTAACCACTGGGCAGAGTAAAAGAACCCACAAAGGAGACAGAGTCTTTAGAAATTGCCAGGCTCAGTGGCTCATGCGTGTAATCCCAGCACTTTGGGAGGCTGAGGTGGGTGGATCACCTGAGGTCAGGAGTTTGAGACCAGCCTGTCCAACATGGTGAAACTCCGTCTCTACTAAAAATAAAAAAATTAGCCGGTCATGGCGCACTCCTGTAGTCCCAGCTACTCTGTCGGCTGAGGCAGGAGAATCGCTTGAACCCAGGAGGCGGAGGTTTCAGTGAGCCGAGATCACGCTGTTGCACTCCAGCCTGGGTGACGAGCAAAACTCCGTCTCAAAAACAAAACAAAAAAAGAAATGAATGTAATTCAATAGCTTATGATAGATTGCAGCTTAACATATCATATTTTCCCTCTTTTTGACATTTCTGGTTTGAAAGAGAAATTAACTACAAGATTTAGTGGAGATAAATGTATTTTGTTTTTGTTTTTGTTTCTTTGTTTGTTTTTGAGACAGAGTCTTGCTCTGTCACCCAGACAACTTCCACCTCCCTGGTTCAAGTGATTCTCTTGCCTCAGTCTCCCAAGTAGATGGGATTAGAAACATACACCAATGCACATGGCTAATTTTTGTATTTTTAGTAGAGATGCAGTTTCACCATGTTGTCCAGGCTGGTCTCAAACTCCTGACCTCAAGTGATCCACCCGCCTCGGCCTCCCAAAGTGCTGGGATTACAGGTGTGAGCCACCGCACCTAGCCAGTGGGCTCTTTCTTATGAGACTTTGTAGATATTCCATTAGCTGATTTGTTAAAGGATCTTCAAAATATTTGCTTGCATCAAGTAAGGGAATTGGATGGTAAATATCCCCTATATATAGCTCTACCTGCCTCCTTCCTTCATCAAAGACTCAAAAAGTGGAATATGTCTCCTCTTTAATCCATTTCAAGAGCACATTAGATGGTGATGGGCAATATATTTCACTGACATGGACTCCTGGGGATAATCTCCCAGCAGGTTGCATAAGCCTATGCTCAGTGGTAAAGGCCCTCAGGCGGCTCTCTTCATAACAATCTTCAAGGCATGGCAAAGCTCATGACATTTGCATTCTAAAAGGTATTTGCTTTGGTGTGGGTAAAACTCAACCAAACATGGTTAACACTTTGACCTCGGGGATGAACCATAAAAATATAGGGCAGCGACCTCCTCTTCCCTACCGATTCCTGAGAGGGGCAGTCGTGAGTTTATTTTTGTATGCTGTCAAATCAACTTAAGACCCATTTTAAGAGTTTTGTTTCTGTTCTTTATAAGGATTCCATCAAAGTAAGAGTTCCGCTGATTTTTTGGAAACGGGTCACTGTAAAAATTAATCAAGTGGTAGTTGAGGACCTTGATAATTGGAGTGGATTCTGGGATTCCCAAAGGTAGTAACTGAGCTTAGTGGTGAAGAGGGGATGGGAGAAGAGCCACAGTGATTTTTCTGTACTTCAAAAGCTTAATGAAGTTTGAAATTTGATCCAGGATTTGTCTACACTGGCTGATTGATCATCCTGCTCTGTTCATGACTGGAATGCCATTGGCTTGATATGCAGACACAGCTGTCTCTTGCTGATGTATAGTGACATGCGCATCCGTGTGAAGAGACCACCAAACAGGCTTTGTGTGAGCAGTAAAGCTTTTTAATCACCTGGGTGCAGGCGGGCTGAGTCCGAAAAGAGAGTCAACGAAAGGAGATAAGGGTGGGGCTGTTTTATAGGATTTGGGTAGGTAAACGAAAATTACAGTCAAAGGGGGGTTGTTCTCTGGCGGGCAGGAGTGGGGTCACAAGGTGCTCAGTGGGGAGCTTTTGAGCCAGGATGTGCCAGGAAAAGAACTTTCACAAGGTAATGTCGTCACTTAAGGCAAAGACCAGCCATTTTCACTTCTTTTGTGGTGGAATATCATCAGTTAAGGCGGAGCAGGGCATTTTCACTTCTTTTATAATTCTTCAGTTACTTCAGGCCATCTGGGTGTATATACGTGCAAGTCACAGGGGATGCAATAGATTGGCTTGGGCTCAGAGGCCTGACATTCCTGCCTTCTTATATTAATAAGAAAAATAAAACAAAATAATGTTGAAGTGTTGGGGCGGCGAAAAT
This sequence comes from Rhinopithecus bieti, assembly GCF_001698545.2. Taxonomy (NCBI): domain Eukaryota; kingdom Metazoa; phylum Chordata; class Mammalia; order Primates; family Cercopithecidae; genus Rhinopithecus; species Rhinopithecus bieti. The sequence continues at coordinate 1,623,491 of NW_016810828.1, forward strand.
TTTTGGGGGGCGTTATGGAGAGAATGGGCGATGTTTCTCAGGGCTGCTTCAAGCGGGATTAGGGGCAGCGTGGGAACCTAGAGTGGGAGAGATTAAACTGAAGGGAGCTCTTGTGGTAAGAGGCGATATTGTGAGGATGTTAGAAGGAGCATTTGTCGCATAGAATGATTGGTGATGGCCTGGATGTGGTTTTGGATGAATTGAGAAACTAAACAGAAGATACAAGGTACGAATAAAAGAAAGAGAAAAAATAGGTATTAAAGGACTAAGAATTGGGAGGTCCTAGGACATCTAATAGAGAAAGCCTAAGGGGATTCAGCATAATTATTTACTTGGTTGGTGAGTTTTTAGGCTCTAAGTTTTTGGGGTGCAGTTCAAGTTGTTCTGGTGTCTGGAATGAGACTGGGGCTTAATAAAAAGGAGTGTCCACACAGGAGCTCAAACGGGCTGTAACCTGTCGCATTCCGAGGACAGGCCTGAATTTTGAGAAAGAAAAGTGGTAAAAGTATTGTCTAGTCCTTTCTAAGTTGGTGACTGAGCTTGGTGAGGTGTGTTTTTAAAAGACCATTAGTCCATTTTACCTTTCCTGAAGATTGAGGACGGTAAAGGATATAAAGGTTTCACTGAATACTAAGAGCCTGAGAAACTGCTTGGGTGATTTGACTAATAAAGGCTGGTCCGTTATCAGACTGTATAGAGGTGGGAAGGCCAAACTGAGGAATTATGTCTGACAGAAGGGAGGAAATGACCACGGTGGCCTTCTCAGACCCTGTGGGAAAGGCCTCTACTTATCCAGTGAAAGTGTCTACCTAGACCAAAAGTATTTTAGTTTCCTGACTGGAGGCATGTGAGTAAAGTCAATTTGCCCGTCCTGGGCGGGGGCAAAACCTCCAGCTTGATGTGTAGGAAAGGGAGGGGGCCTGAACAATCCCTGAGGGGTAGTAGAATAGCAGATGGAACACTGAGAAGTGATCTCCTTGAGGACAGATTTCCGTGATGGAAAGAAAATGAGAGGCTCTAAGAGGTGGGCTAGCGGCTTGTAACCTACATGGAAGAGGTTACGAAATGATGACAGAATAGAATGGGCCTGTAAGACTGGAAGGAGATATTTCCATTGGTCTAAGAACCATTTGCCTTGTGTGCGAAGAGATTGATAGGTGGAAGTTTCAGCGGGGGAATAGGTGGGAGTGACCAATGTGAAGAAGAAAAACTGATAGAAGTTGGAACACTAGCTGCTTTTTTAGTTAACTTATCAGCATAAGCGTTGTCCTGAGCGATGGCTGGGGGAAGAAAATAGATTTTGGAAGTTATGAGAACTGTAGAGAGTTGAGCATAGTTGGTGATTTTTAGGGCCTCGAACAGTAAAGCAGTGGCAGCTGCTGTATGCAGACATGAGGGCCAGGCTAAAACAGTAAGGTCAAGTTGTTTGGACAGAAAGGCTACAGGATGCGGTCCCAGCCCTTGTGTAAGAATTCTGACCACACTAACCATGCCTAGGAAGGAAAGGAGATGTTGTTTTGTAGAAGGGATTGGGGTTTGGGAGATTAGTCAGACACGATCAGCAGGGAGAGCACGTGTGTTTTTATAAGAGAATTATGCCGAGATAGGTAACAGATGAGGAAGAAGTTTGGGCTGGACTGAAGTAATGGGGCTGTCTGTGAACCCTTGCAGCAGTAGAGCCTAGGTAATTTGCTGAGCCTGTTGGGTGTCAGGGTCAGTCCAAGTGAAAGCAAAGAGAGGCTGGGATGAAGGGTGTAAAGGAATAGTCAAGAAAGTATGTTTGAGATCCAGAACAGAATAATAGGTTGTGGAGGGAGGTATTGAGCACGAAAGAGTGTACGGGTTGGGCACCACAGGGTGGATAGGCAAAACAATTTGATTGATAAGGCTCAGATCTTGAACTAAACTGTAAGCCTTGTCTGGTTTTAGGACAGGTAAAATGGGGGAATTGTAACGGGAGTTTACAGGCTTTAAAAGGCCATGCTGTAGCAGGCGAGTGATAACAGGCTTTAATCCTTTTAAAGGATGCTGTGGGATGGAATATTGGCATTGAGCAGGGTAAGAGTGATTAGGTTTTATGAGATGGTAAGTGGTGCATGATCAGTCGCCAAGGAGGGAGTAGAGGTATCTTACACTTGTGGGTTAAGGTGGGGAGATACAAGGGGAGGATGCAAAGGAGGCTTTGAACTGGGGAAAAAGGCAGAAATGAGGCATGGCTGTAGCCCAGGAATAGTCAGAGAAGAAGATAATTTAGTTAAAATGTCTTGACCTAATAAGGGAGGTGGGCAGGTGGGGATAACTAAAAAGGAGTGCATAAAAGAATGTTGTCCAAATTGGTGCCAGAGGTGGGGAGTTTTAAGACGTTTAGAAGCCTGGCTGTCAATACCCACAACAGTTATGAAGGCAAGGGAAACAGGCCTTTGAAAAGAAGGAAATGTGGAGTGGGTAGCCTCCGTATTGATTAAGAAGGGGACGGACTTACCCTCCACTGTAAGAGTTACCCAAAGCGTCTGTGATGGTCCAGGAGGCTTCCGAGGTGATGGGACGCATCAGTCTTCAGCCACTAAGCCAAGAAGGTGTGGGAAGAAGTCAGTCACAGAGCTTTGGGCCAGAGCTCCAGGGGCTCTGGGAGTGGCTGCTGGGCAAGTTGAACAGTCCGATTTCCAGTGGGGTCCCACACAGATGGGACACGGCTTAGGAGGAATCCCGGGCTGTGGACATTCCTTGACCCGGTGGCCAGATTTCCAGCACTTGTAGCAAGCTCCTGGGTGAGGAGGTTCTGGAGGAACCCCTGGCAGCTGCGGTTCAGGTGTTTGGAGTTCTGTACTGTAGATGTGGCTGGGGTTTGTCTCACAGTGGAGGCAAGGAATTGCAACTTAGAAATAAGTTGCTACTTGGCTGCCTTTACTCTATAATTGTACACCTTGAAGGTGACATTCATTAAGTCCTGTTGTGAGGTTTGAGGGCCGGAATTTAATTTTTGGAGCTTTATTTAATGTCGGGAGCAGATTAAGTAATAAAATAAAATGCATATTAAGAATAAGACAGCCTTGGCCGGGCGCGGTGGCTCAAGCCTGTAATCCCAGCACTTTGG
>NW_016810828.1:1627987-1638812 GCF_001698545.2 Rhinopithecus bieti
CAGGAGTGGGGTCACAAGGTGCTAAGTGGGGGAGTTTTTTGAGCCAGGATGTGCCAGGAAAAGAACTTTCACAAAGTTTTCACTTCTTTTGTGGTGGAATGTCATCAGTTAAGGCGGGGCAGGGCATTTTCACTTCTTTCGTGATTCTTTAGTTACGTGCAAGTCACAGGGGATGCGATGGCTTGGCTTGGGCTCAGAGGCCTGACATGTAGTGCTGGTGAAAACCAGTGTTTTATGTCTGATGGTTACAGACGAGAAAGGGAATATTACTTAGTAGCTGTTAAATAGTCTTTTAAAGTGCCACCTGCTCTCTTGTAGTACTGGTCTCTTCATTTCCTGTAGAGTTGGCTTTTCTAGTCCATCTTCCAGAATGATTTCTCTGAAACACTGATGTGATCACTTATCAGTCTTTTGGCTTAGATCAAGTGTAGTATCTAAAACACTGATGTGGTCGGGATACCTTCCATGACTTGGCCCCTATACTTTTCCAGCCTCATCTTTCAATTCTCCCTTCTTAGATGTGACTCCCTGGCCTTAAGGTGGAGCTATATACAATTCCATGAATGAGACAGTGCTGTTTATACTTCCTGGTCTCTGCACCCTCTGCCTTTATTCACCTGGAAATGAAGACACACCTCACTTACCTTATCTGCAGAATCTTCTTTGATCCACTTGTCAGCTGAGTTAGTCACATTTTGTTTTCTATCACTTATATTGTAGAAATCTTTTTAAAACTTTTTTTTTTTCTTAACTTTTCTTTTAGGTTCATGGGTACACATGCAAGGTTGTTGTGTAGGTAAACTGTGTGTCACAGGGGTTTGGTATACAGATTATTTTGTCACCCAGGTAATAAGCATAGTACCTAATAGGTCATTCTTTGATCCTCTCCCTCCTCCCACCTGCCACCCTCAAACAGGACCTGATTCTGTTCCCCTTTGTGTCCATGTGTTCTCATCATTTAGCTCCCACTTATAAGTGAGAACATGCAGTATTTGGTTTTCTGTTCCTGCATTAGTTTGCTTAGGATAATGGCCTCCAGGTCCATCTGTGTTGCTACAAAGGACATGATCTTGTTCTTTTTTTATGGCTGCATAGTATTCCATGGTGTATATAAACCACATTTTCTTTATCCAGTCTACCATTGATGGTCATTTAGGTTGATTCCATGTCTTTGCTATTGAAAATACTACTTTTCATGGTATGTTAATGTAACTGATTTATACACATTTCTCACTCTCTGGAATAGGAGCTGTTTGTAAGTCTAGTACCAAACGTAGGACCTGACACAAAGCATTTTCTTAATAAGAGTTTGTTGAATGAATGAATGAAAACATTAGAGGTCTTGGTGAAGGAAAAGCTGGTCACCATTGAATCTAGTGGATTCCACAGGGAAAAGAGCAGCTTCCTGTATTGAATTTGTCCAGTTAAGTATGAGAAGCAACATTTGCAATTGCTCTGAATAGTATGATTAAAGCACAAATTATTACGGAAAAATAATGGTTTAGAAGTATAGCATTTTAGTATATTTGTTAATTTCTTTTCTGAAACATTAATTAGCTAAGGTAAAGATGAGGATTTTGCTATATGATAATCAAACTAGTATCAATGAAAAATCAATATTAGAATGAAAAGTTAGAAAATTGTAATAAATGGGATAGACAGATGAAAGCTTCATATCTATATTGTAATGAGCTAATACCACTGATCAGAATATCAAGATATACATAGAAAGTTGGGTAAATGATGGCCAGGCACAGTGGCTCACGCCTGTAATCCCAGCACTTAGGCCAAGGCGGGCGGATCATCTGAGGTCGGGAGTTTGAGACCAGCCTGACCAACATGGAGAAACCTCGTTTCTACTAAAAATACAAAAAATTAGCTGAGCGTGGTGGCGCATCCCTGTAATCCCAGCTACTCTGGAGGCTGAGGCAGGAGAATCACTTGAACCTGGGAAGCGGAGGTTGCGCTGAGCCAAGATTGTACCATTGCACTCCAGCCTGGGCAGCAAGAGCAAAACAACGTATCAAAAAAAAAAAAAAAAAAAGGGTAAATGACGTAAACAAGTATGGATACTTGGTGAAAATGTGGGTATACACTATTTTAAGAGTCATATAAAATACTCATATCCTTTGACCTAGTCACCCCACACTTGGGGCGTTACTTTTAAAAAATAAAAATTTAAAAGAAGGATAATGCTATAGACATGAAGTTGTTTGTTGCAACTTAGAAATTTTGGTATTTATGATATCAAAATTGGAGATAATTCAACCCCTAATATAGGAAGGATTATGTAAATTCTGTCATATCCACACAAAACGCTATAATATGCAATAAGTAAAATTGTTTTCAATATTTAACCATGTCAGAAGTACTTTTAGTAAGTGACAGTAGCAAATTACAAAATTATCTCTCAAGTTTATGTTATATGTATGCATAAGGGGAGGGTCTAGGAGGGAAACTGGAAGAGAAGGTTTTGTGGTGGCTTTGGGGGTTGTTTTGTTTTGTTTTTGGAATTGTGGGTGAAAAAACTTTCTTTTTTTTTTTCTTTTTTTGAGACGAAGTCTTGCTCTGTCGCCCAGGCTGGAGTGCAGTAGCACGATCTCAGCTCACTGCAACCTCCGCCTCCTGGGTTCAAGCGATTCACCTGCATCAGCCTCCTGAGTAGCTGGGACTACAGGAGCACGCCACCATGCTTGGCTAATTTGTTTGTATTTTTAGTAGAGACGGGGTTCTGCCATGTTGGCCAGGCTAGTCTCAAACTCCTGACCTCAGGTGATCCACCCACCTCAGCCTTCCAAAGTGCTGGGATTACAGGCATGAGCCACTGCGCTGCGCCTAATACTTTCTATTCTATTGTTACAACAATAAGGAGGCAGGGCGGAGCAGTGGGAACAGCGCTAGACTTGGCGCCACAGTACCAACTCCCTCCCTTGTTCTCTTTATCATCTCGTGCTAGTTTCTCAGTCTTATCTCTAAAGAGGAAATATAATAACTAGGTATGAGAGCCTTTGGAAGTAGTACATGAGATGACAGTACAAGCACCTAAGCACTGCATCAAAGTGAGCTGAGTGTAGGTTGAACAAGTATGTCTATACAATGACTTTTTCTTCCAGTGTGGTAGAAAAGATTGCAGTCCGAGTTAAATTGGAATCCGCCTTGAACTTTAAGGGATGTATGACATGGTCACTAATATGTGCGGGTAAGTAGGGAACTTCAGGAAACCGATCATACTCTTCTCATTCTCAGGTCGCTCTTTGTGAATCTGCTTTTATTGGCCAGAATGGGGAGTGAGAAGGGATGGGTAAACGGCTAGTAGAGGAGTGTGGTCTAGACTTCAGGGAAAGTGGGAAAAGATCTTACAACATTTTTCACTTTCCAAGATAAATAGTAACTCTTTGATCCCACATTTATTTCTTTTAATATTATGTTTTAAAAGTTTCATAGAGATAATAGATTCATCTTGTGGGTACAAAGCACTTTCCAGAGCAAGATGGCCAGCTGACCACCTCCTTATCTCTTCTCCCTTCCAAAATGTTACTTCTTTCAAAACATGGGCATCTTTTTAAAAATGGAGACAGTAAAAGGGGAGTTGTTCCTGCATGACAGATTTCAAAAGATCTGTGGTGGCTGAGGATGTAGGATAAGGAAATCTCAGTCCCTAGTGAGCGTGGAATAGAGTTACAGGAACAGAGAGCAGGGAGTAGACTGGTCTCAAAGAACCACGGCGACCAGGTCCTGGAAGTACATGAGTGGCAAAAGATAGGAATGAAATGGAGCTGACAGTGAGAAGGTGAATTAAACCTTACGTATTTTCTGTTAGGTCCTCCACTCCTTCACCTCAGTCTCAAACACAGACCGTCCATCAGGGAGGCATCTTTCTACCAGTCAGGAAATCAGAGGGGATTTTCCTTAAAACATTAAAAAAGTAAACAGCCCCAGATTAAAGACCCTCCCCACTACATCTGATTCTGTCAGAGCACCCTAAAACAAAACCCCCAGACCTGGACGTGGTGGCTTACGCCTGTAATCCCAGCACTTTGGGAGGCTGAGGCAGGCAGGTCACCTTAAGTCAGGAGTTCGAGACCAGCCTGGCCAACATGGTGAAATCCCGTCTCTAGTAAAATTACAAAAAAATTAGCAGGACGTGGTGGTGGGCACCTGTATTCCCAGCTACTCAGGAAGCTGAGGCAGGAGAATCACTTGAACCCGGGAGACGGAGGTTGCAGTGAGCTGAGATCGTGTCACTGCACTCCAGCCTGGGCGACAAGGGCAAAACTCAGTCTCAAAAAAAAATTAAAAAAAAAAAAAAAACCCAGAGGACAAGCCCTGCTCCTGTACACAGAGTAGGAAGCACTGTTAGAGAGAGGACAGTTATGCAGATGCTGGGGCATTCATTTGCATTACCATTAAATAGGAATGAACAACCAGGCATGGCCAGACACTGAGGACAACCATAAAACCTGCAACAGGAAAGAGAAAGACCAAGATGAAGTAAACAGAAAAGTGACTGTAGAGGCAACAAAGAATTCAGGGGACAGAAGAGATCTTAAGTACAAAAAACAAAATCCATCAAGTTAATACCTTCCAGAGGTATATTACATCCATAAGGTAAGAATGGGATACTTTGAAAAAGAAGCTACTAGACTAGAACAAGAGTTCTTGGGTATTGAGAATCTCCTAGAAACTAGAACCAGAATACAGAGATGGAAATCAGAAAAGATACGAGATAATGAGGAACAATCTAGGATGTCCAACTTGTTACTGATAAGAAAGAAAAAATTGGAGAAAAAATGTCAAAGAAGTAATACAGAATTTTTTCAAAATGGAAAGGGATCTCTGATTTGTCGAACATAATGAATGCAAAGAAGGTACATAGTCAGATGTATTTCTGGGAAATTTTAGGACATTGAGAATAAAGAGGTGACAGAGGACTGGGCGTTGTGGCTCATGCCTATAATCCCAGCACTTTGGGAAGCTGAGGTGGGCAGATCACTTGAGGCCAGGAGTTCGAGACCAGCCTGGCCAACATGGTGAAACCCTGTCTCTACTAAAAATACAAAAATTAGCCAGGCATGGTGACGTGAGCCTGTAATCCCAGCTATTCAAGAGGCTGAGGCATGAGAATCACTTGAACCCAGGAGGTGGAGGTTGTAGGCAGTGGAGATCACGCCACTGCACTTCAGCCTGGGTGACAGAGCGAGACTCCATCTCAAAAAAAACAAAACAAAACAAAAAGAAGTGACATAGGGTAATATGCTAATTGATGGAACTAAGAAATAAAGATACAAGGATATTATTTTAAAGGTAACTAGGAGAGAAGCTGAAAATGTTGATACAAACATAATAGCAAGAAAGGAAGATAAACTTTCTTTATCTTCTGGGCTGTACTCTCGTGTTAAATAAATCAGTGATAAGAAAAAGCAGTACACATATATTACTTAGAGACCAGAAGAAGCAAAAATAGGAACAATTAAATAATTTTAAAATGTGCTGGGCGTGGTGGCTCACACCTGTAATCCCAGCACTTTGGGAGGCCAAGGTGGGAGGATCACTTGAGTTCATGGGTTCGAGACCAGCCTAGGCAACATAGTGAGACCCGTTTTACAAAATAAAATAAACATTACCAGGTCATGGTGGTGCATGCCTAAAATCCCAGCTACTCAGGAGGCTGAGACAGGAGGATCGCTGGAACTCAGGAGGTTGAGTCTGCAGTGAGCCGTGATTGTGCCACTGTACTCCAGCCTGGGCAACAGCCTATCTCAAAATAAAATAATAAAAAATGATAATTTTTAAATGGCTTCCTCTGAAAGAAAGAAGAAAAAAGTGAGGCAGGGGACTCTTGCTTTTCACCATAACAGTTTTTTGTCCTCCTATTTTATTTCATTATTTTATTATTTTTTATTTTTTTGAGGTAGAGTCTCACTCTGTCGTCCAGACTGGAGTGCAGTGGTGCAATCTCGGCTCACTACAACCTCTGCCTCCCAGGTTCAAGCAATTCTCATGTCTCAGCCTCCCAAGTAGCTGAGATTACAGGTGTGTGCCACCATGCCTGGCTAATTTTGTATTTTTAGTAGAGATGGGGTTTCACCATGTTGGCCAGGCTGGTCTTGAACTCCTGACCTCAAGCGATCTACCTACCTCGGCCTTCCAAAGTGCTGGAATTACAGGCGTGAGCCACTGTGCCGGGCCTTGTCCTCCGCCTTTTAAAAATTATTAGTTTTTATTATTGTTACAGGATCTTTGGAGTGTCACTTTTCTGGCTAGAAACCTCTGTGGCCTGTGGCGCCTTTGCCCGAGTTTTGCTTGGGCCCACTGGGCTCGTTCTGCTGTCTTGGCCCAGCAGGCGGCACTTGGCTCATGCTTCCTGCCTGGATCCCATACCTACCAAGGACAAGTCAGGCATAGAACAGCAAGGGGTGTGTGAGCAAGCATGTGATTGAGCCACTGTGCATGGTCAGACACACTGGCTGCTGCTGCAGGGTGAGCAGCTCCAGGTACCCGCACAGGCGCCAGCCCTCTGCAAGGCTGCAGCTGGACCAGGCGCACTGCAGACAGCTTCTCTGGCTGGCATCAGGGTATGCAGTAGTGCCCGGAAGCTTGGAGATGCCAGGAACCACAGGGCCCCAAAGAGGGAGTCACAGCCCCAGCTCTGGGAGCTCCCAGGTCTGCACAGCTCTTCTCTCCTTCTCTTCTCCCACAACGTGGTGAGCAAGGTGCATGTTTCAGCCCTATTTGCGTCACAGCTCTTTCAGCCTCACCATTCAGCGGATCTTGAGTTCTTGTCCTACATCCAGGAAGAATGAGGTACACAGACAAGTGGAGGGTGAGCAAGATGAAGAGTAGCTTTATTGAGTGATAGAACAGCTCAGAGGAGACCCACAGTGGGTAGCTCCTCTCCATAGCCAGGGTGTCCCAACCAGTGTTCAGCTCTCAGCAAACAGGGTGGTGCCTCTCTGTGGGTAGATTGTCCCATCCTCTCTCCATCCTCTCAGCAGAGAGAATAGCTTTTCTCTGTAGCTGATTGTCTCCCCTTGTGTCTCCATTTTCTAGTCTTGCTGACTTGTGGATGTTAGGGGCCTCAGTGGGGAGGAAGTGCGGCTTGGACCATGGGCGGCCATTGGCGGGTCCAGGGAAAAGCACCACCAGTTACCCCTCTGGTCCGTGAGACTAGTGGCTTGAACCCCAGGCTTCGAGCCCTCCCCCACTTGAAGGTGGGGCTTCATCACCCGCCCACTTCCACCCAGGAGCCTGCCCACCTCCTGCCACCATTCATGGCGCCCAGACTGTTTGTGTCAAGGGGCACCTACAGTCCAGTACTGAGCTGTCCTCAGCCCCCTCGGCCTCCCTCCTGTGCTCATTGGTGCCCAAAGTCCAGAGGGGGCTGAGGTGGCAGGAGGCTGGCATATCAGTGCTACCCTGAGCATTTGCACACACAGCCAGCGTGCGACAGCACGTGGGCCACTCAGCGCCATCCTTGCTTCGAGATCGGAGTGGCACTGGGAGAAGAGAGACGCTAGGCAGCGAGAGCAGACACCTCTTAGCCTTTCGGGGGACAGGGGCCTTCCCGGGCCCCCGAGAGTGCAGAGATGCTTCCGTCTGCAGCTGCAGCTTGGTAGCTGCAGCCACGCGCAGCTCCTGCTTGGCTCCGTGGATCGTGGCACTGCCCCGGGCACAGCTCTACCTCAGGGACCTTCTCTGTCCGCCCCTCCGTGCCCAACCACGCTGCTACCCCGCCAGCAGGTGACTCGGCCCAATCCCATCGTGGCGGGCTTCAGGGACTGTCCACTTCCTCCCTGCTGCACCCTTTCCACGGCAGCAGCAGGCAAGAGCAGCGACGCGGGGCCAGGGTCAGTAGCGGCAGAGGCTCCAGGCCTGGGAGTAGATCCTGCCTGGCCCCGTGAGGCTGGGGACTGCACAGTCAGCTGCCTTGGGGATATGGGGCACAGGGGTCCTCCCCGCTGCCCCTACTGGCCCTGCAGCTGCTCCCACCGCCACTGCCCACGACCTCCTTCTGCCACAGCCAGCGTGATGGCAGCAGCTGCTCCGGGTCATAAAGAGGCAATGCTGCCATCATTGTGTCTTTTAGAAAGGGAAACCAAAAAAAAAGAAGGAAAGAAAGCAATAGAAGGCTCCTGAGAGTTCACAGTACACTCTACTTGAAAAGGCAGATGGCCACAGACATTTCTTTTTTTTTTTTTTTTTTTTTTTTNCATGCTTCCTGCCTGGATCCCATACCTACCAAGGACAAGTCAGGCATAGAACAGCAAGGGGTGTGTGAGCAAGCATGTGATTGAGCCACTGTGCATGGTCAGACACACTGGCTGCTGCTGCAGGGTGAGCAGCTCCAGGTACCCGCACAGGCGCCAGCCCTCTGCAAGGCTGCAGCTGGACCAGGCGCACTGCAGACAGCTTCTCTGGCTGGCATCAGGGTATGCAGTAGTGCCCGGAAGCTTGGAGATGCCAGGAACCACAGGGCCCCAAAGAGGGAGTCACAGCCCCAGCTCTGGGAGCTCCCAGGTCTGCACAGCTCTTCTCTCCTTCTCTTCTCCCACAACGTGGTGAGCAAGGTGCATGTTTCAGCCCTATTTGCGTCACAGCTCTTTCAGCCTCACCATTCAGCGGATCTTGAGTTCTTGTCCTACATCCAGGAAGAATGAGGTACACAGACAAGTGGAGGGTGAGCAAGATGAAGAGTAGCTTTATTGAGTGATAGAACAGCTCAGAGGAGACCCACAGTGGGTAGCTCCTCTCCATAGCCAGGGTGTCCCAACCAGTGTTCAGCTCTCAGCAAACAGGGTGGTGCCTCTCTGTGGGTAGATTGTCCCATCCTCTCTCCATCCTCTCAGCAGAGAGAATAGCTTTTCTCTGTAGCTGATTGTCTCCCCTTGTGTCTCCATTTTCTAGTCTTGCTGACTTGTGGATGTTAGGGGCCTCAGTGGGGAGGAAGTGCGGCTTGGACCATGGGCGGCCATTGGCGGGTCCAGGGAAAAGCACCACCAGTTACCCCTCTGGTCCGTGAGACTAGTGGCTTGAACCCCAGGCTTCGAGCCCTCCCCACTTGAAGGTGGGGCTTCATCACCCGCCCACTTCCACCCAGGAGCCTGCCCACCTCCTGCCACCATTCATGGCGCCCAGACTGTTTGTGTCAAGGGGCACCTACAGTCCAGTACTGAGCTGTCCTCAGCCCCTCGGCCTCCCTCCTGTGCTCATTGGTGCCCAAAGTCCAGAGGGGCTGAGGTGGCAGGAGGCTGGCATATCAGTGCTACCCTGAGCATTTGCACACACAGCCAGCGTGCGACAGCACGTGGGCCACTCAGCGCCATCCTTGCTTCGAGATCGGAGTGGCACTGGGAGAAGAGAGACGCTAGGCAGCGAGAGCAGACACCTCTTAGCCTTTCGGGGACAGGGGCCTTCCCGGGCCCCGAGAGTGCAGAGATGCTTCCGTCTGCAGCTGCAGCTTGGTAGCTGCAGCCACGCGCAGCTCCTGCTTGGCTCCGTGGATCGTGGCACTGCCCCGGGCACAGCTCTACCTCAGGGACCTTCTCTGTCCGCCCCTCCGTGCCCAACCACGCTGCTACCCCGCCAGCAGGTGACTCGGCCCAATCCCATCGTGGCGGGCTTCAGGGACTGTCCACTTCCTCCCTGCTGCACCCTTTCCACGGCAGCAGCAGGCAAGAGCAGCGACGCGGGGCCAGGGTCAGTAGCGGCAGAGGCTCCAGGCCTGGGAGTAGATCCTGCCTGGCCCCGTGAGGCTGGGGACTGCACAGTCAGCTGCCTTGGGGATATGGGGCACAGGGGTCCTCCCCGCTGCCCCTACTGGCCCTGCAGCTGCTCCCACCGCCACTGCCCACGACCTCCTTCTGCCACAGCCAGCGTGATGGCAGCAGCTGCTCCGGGTCATAAAGAGGCAATGCTGCCATCATTGTGTCTTTTAGAAAGGGAAACCAAAAAAAAAGAAGGAAAGAAAGCAATAGAAGGCTCCTGAGAGTTCACAGTACACTCTACTTGAAAAGGCAGATGGCCACAGACATTTCTTTTTTTTTTTTTTTTTTTTTTTTGAGGCTGAGTCTCGCTCTGTCGCCCAGACTGGTGTGCAGTGGCGCAATCTCGGCTCACTGCAAGCTCCGCCTCCCGGGTTCACGCCATTCTCCTGCCTCAGCCTCCTGAGTAGCTGGGACTACAGGCGCCCGCCACCTCGCCCAGCTAGTTTTTTGTATTTTTAGTAGAGACGGGGTTTCACCATGTTAGCCAGGATGGTCTCGATCTCCTGACCTCGTGATCCGCCCGTCTCGGCCTCCCAAAGTGCTGGGATTACAGGCTTGAGCCACCGCGCCCGACCGGCCACAGACATTTCTAAGACGTGAGACTTTCTCCCAGATCCTCTTACTCCATAATTACATACATACATGCACATATATGTGTGTGCATGTGTATATGTCCATATATAATATTTAACATTTAATAAGGATTTATTTTTAAAAATAGTTTCAGACTTTCAGAAAAGTTACAAGAGTAAAAGTAGTTTAAAAAAAGAGCATTTGTGGTCAGGTGCGCTGGCTCATGCCTGTAATCCCTGCACTTTGGGAGGCCAAGGTGGGCAGATCACCTGAGATCAGGAGTTCAAGACCAGCCTGCCCAACATGGAGAAACGCTGTCTCTACTAAAAATACAAAATTAGCCAGGTGTGGTGGTGCATGCTTGTAGTCCCAGCTACTCGGGAGGCTGAAGCAGGAGAATCGCTTGAACCCAGGAGGCAGAGGTTGCCGCAAGCCAAGATCACACCATTGTACTCCAGCCTGGGCAGCAAGAGTGAAACTCCGGCTCA
>NW_016810828.1:1639534-1662151 GCF_001698545.2 Rhinopithecus bieti
AAAAAAAAAAAAAAAAAAAACATTGATACAGCACTTTAGCAATTAAGATTAATATTTTTCCTATGATAGGCTATCTCCCTTCAGAGTCTGTTTGTCATGTACCTGTTTCCTTTTCCCTCCCGCTCCCTAGCCTCCTGCTGTTTACCCTCATTCTCTCTACTTGTTTTTGCTCTTTTGTCTTGAGGTCTTTCGGTTTATAATTATTTGGATATTCCTGAAGCTTAAAACACAGACATGCACTTTGAGGTAAAAAAATTTACCAGATCCTGCTTTGGAAGAAGTCTCTAGTTCCTTTGATTTTCAAAAAAAGCTCTGGCACTGATGAGTCTTTGACCTTCCTTTCAAAAAATAAATTTTTGAATATGTTTCTGAAGGTTTAACAGCTTTTTTTCTTTTCTCTCTTTTTCTGCTCTGGTTTATAGTTTGAAAAAGTACCAGAAGGTCCTATCCCTCCATCTACACCAAAGTTTGCATATGGAAAGGTCTCTCTGGAAAAGGTAAGAAAAAAATAACAGAAACTTTGAAAGTGAGAGATGGGAGTGAGAAAGTGGAATTTAGTAGCAGTGAGTGAAAGTGCTGTGCTGGAGGAATTGGCTCGTTATTTTTCTGAGAATTTGTTTTCTGCGAGCCTAATGGGGTAAACAATGTTTCTGGGAAAAGGGGGAGAGCGCGGTGAGAACATACTTATGCTTGTTGACAGGATGAGCAGATGGGACACAGGTGGGAGTAGTAGGCATTCTTGGATCATTTGGGTCATCTTGGTTCCTTTATCAGTGGTATAAACAGTGTCAAGTGCCTTTGTGGAAATAACATGCCACCTCATTGTTCTGGCTGTCAAGGCTCTTTGTCATAATTTACCTTTTTTTAGGAGTTCCGCAAAATCACAGGCATTTTGATAGATCTCTGCCCTAAATTATATAATTCCCTCCATCTCAAAGTTGTGTCCTAATTTTTATGGTCTGTGGTTTATATGTTAAATGGGGACACTGGAGAAAAAGCTAGAAATCAATCATAAATAGGAGTTAAGGGCAATGTATTCTAGGAAAAGCGAAAAAGAAGAAAGGTTTTACTTAATAGTCAGAGGAGTGACATAGCCAAAGTCAATTTGTTTTGACCATCTGTGTCTTCAGGTTTTCCCCTTTTGTAATCCCTAACTCCTACATGTATTAACTCACAAGAAAAAAAAAAAAAAAGAACCATTACCTATTTCTTAAGAATCTCAATATCCTAAAATAGTATCATAAGTTTTTATCTTCAAGCAAAATGCCAAACATGATTATGTAATTTTTCCATCCAAGAAGCCCTTTGACATGGTTGGTTGAGTTCTTGTAACATTTTCCACCTAGTGTCAGATACATGTGCTACATTCTACAAAGAATGTGGTCTTTCTCTCTGATAGGGATCTTTCTTTAGTTTAATCAGACTTTAGTCGCTCTTGTAAAGGGAGCACCTTCTACCTGTTCATTGCTACAGCTACTTAAGGAAAACTTGGGTTTGTTTCAGAGCCGTGACAAATCTATTTTTATGCAACAGAAAATAGCTCCAAATGTTCAAAACAACAACATTGCTAAAACAAAGCTAGCTTAGTACCAAAAGCACATTCTGTTTACCGTGAAAGAAAATCATGTGAGCAGAAATGACTTTTTATTTTTAAATAAATATATACAGTTGAAGATAGCAAATCAGCATATAACTGAATTAACTTTATGTAGAACACAGTTATATGGAAAACAGGTTTTTACCGTGAGTTGAATTTCTTAGTGTCCAGGCGGGAAAACACCCATATGAGTAGCTGGCTTGATGAAATTGTGAATCAGATTTTTTTCCTTAATGCTGCACATCAGCAAGGTAACCGTGGGAAGTGTTTATGAAATTCCTAAATGGGCCGGGCGTGGTGGCTCACACCTGTAATCCCAGCACTTTGGGAGGCCGAGGCGGGAGGATCACCTGAAGTCAGGAGTTCAAGACCAACCTGGCCAACATGGTGAAACCCCATCTCTACTAAAAATACAAAAATTAGCCAGGCATGGTGGCACATGCCTGCTCAGGAGGCTGAGGCAGGAGAATCGCTTGAACCTGGGAGGAGGAGGTTGCAGTGAGCCAAGATTACACCACTGCACTCCAGCCTGCCAGCCTGGGTGACAGAGTGAGTCTCTCTCAAAAAAAGAAAAAAAAAATCCTAACCAGTATTATGTCGTGGAAAATCCTGGGGTTTGGAGCCAAATCTAACCACAAATCCTGGCTCTGTCATTACTCAAGTGGACTTCTCTGAGTCTCCACAACACAGGGAGGACAGTAGCGCCTGCCCCACAGGGTAGTTGTGAGTAGTTAGTGAGCTAGTGCATGTAAACGCTGTATCTTGTATGGAGTGTGTAGACAGGCAATGACTGGTAGCTGTTATTATCATTGTTGTTATCACATCAGAATGAGTATCCTGGGTTCCAAAATAACCAGTCCTTTGGATTGAATATAATAAATAGTTGCCAGGCGTCTACTATGTTCTAGGCATCAGGGCTGAGTATGGAACATATCTTATCCTTAAGGAGCTGACAGTCTGGTGAGGAAGACAAAGATGAACAACTGAAAAATGATACAGGCATGGAAAAAATGCCGCACACAAATTCAGAGGAGGGTGAAGTAACTAGGAAGTGTTAAATATTAAGGTGATATAATAATAGTGTATCTAATCTTAGTTGAATGTAATTGGCCTCTGGTTACTACTTTTACTTCTTAGTTATTTCACTTGGGGGTGTTCAGAGAGGGTTTATATAAGGAGGCCGCATCTGACCCTTGGTTTTCATTCATTTTAAGAGCCTTTTATAGGTCTCTGAGCAGGTTGAATTTCTGAATAGGTATGTTTGAAACCTTTTTTAAGACTACCATCATCATAGTTTTCTTCAGGAGTTAGGGAGTAGATGGAGAGGACTGAAGGAGACTGGGAAGCAATATTGAGTGGAATCTGAATGATTTAGGTTTATTTAGGGGTTTGGTCAAACCCGCTGATATCTTTGATAGTTAGGAAGTGACGCTACTCTCTACCTTGATGACCAGTGAGGGGTGCAGTGTGTGAATGCTGCTTTTGTTTCTTTTCAGTTAAAGACAGTGGGAGCAGCTCTGGACATTCTGTGCCCCTCTGGGCCCATCAAAAGCCTTTATCCCTTGACATTTATCCAGGTGAAACAGGTAGGCCTTCAAAGGTAATGCCTCGCCAGTTTTCTGTTTGCAAAAATGTGCTTTCTGCACTGCCTTGCAGTGCCCATTCTGAGTTCAGGGGCCAAAATGGTAAGCAAATGCATTAGATCCCAGGTAAATGAACCATGAATTTCCAGGCTCTCTTTAGCTTGAAGGGCTGCACGGTGGGCTGATCCTGCCTATATTTTTTGCCCCACTTCTCACTCATACAGGAGGTAGCCCAACCTGCTTCACCATAATTCTGTACAAGTTGTAAATTGAGTTCACTGACCAATCTAATTAATCTTTATTACTAGGCATCAGTGGAAGATCACTGTTTTAATACTCAAAACAGACAGTTTAATTATTTGTCTGTTCTTAGCTCAATGGCATAAGGACTGTGTTTTTTGGTAGACTGGGTTCTTTGAGATTCTTCTTCCTGCTTTTAAAGAGAACAGAGCACATCTTTTTGTGTGTGTGTGTGTGTTTGTATATGTGTGTGTTTGATATCCAGACACTGCCTCGTCTTTATTTTTTTTTTAATTTTTCCCAGCGTTTTGTTTTGGAAAATTTTAAATCCAAAAAATGTTGCAAGAATAGTACAATAAACACCCATATACTTTTTACCTAGATTCACCAATTGTCAACAGTGCTTTACTTGCCTTTTTCTCTCCATGTGTATGTAGTCAACTGCTTTTCTTTTCTAACCATTTGAATTGTCAGCACCATGTCACTCCACATTTAAATACTACAGCATACATGTTTTAAGCAAAAGAACATTATCCTGCAGGACCATAATACAATGATCACACATAAGAAATTTAATATTGATGCAATCCTATAATCTAATATAAATTCTATAGTCAAGTGTTCCTGGTCATTGCAATAATGTCCTTTACAGCTTAATCTTTTCTCAATCCAGTTTCCAATCCATAATCACACATTGCCATTAGTTATATTCTCTTTAGTCTTCTTCTGTCTGAAACTGTTCCTAAGTCTCTCTCTCATGACATGGACATTTTTGAAAAGGTCAGGGTGTTTGCAGACTTTGCCTCGCTAATTAGATTCAGTAAAACATTTTGGGCATGAACACAACGAAGGTGATGTTTCCTTAGGGAATGATAGTTGGATGCCTGTGAAACCAGCTTGTCCCTTCACTGCAATGTTAAGCTTCATCACTTAGGATCTCAGCCCCATGTTTTGAAATAGAAGATTATCCACGTCCTCTTTTCTGATTTTCTGTGGCGATCACCTTCTGGAAGGGGTCTGAACAGTAAGGCAAAATAGTAACAGCATATCTGATCTTAGTTTAGTGAAGTTTGCCATCAGTTGCTATTTTTACACCTGTGATTTTATTCCAACAATTCTATTTTGTAATATAATGAATAATTAAGTCCCCCCCCCCCCCCCCCACACACACATTCACTGTTTTATGAACATTGTATAGGGTACTCTGCAGTCCTAGCACCCACATCTATAAATGGAACTTACCTGAACTTCGCAGGGCTGTTGAGCACTTCAGACAATGATCCACGAGCACGTGGAGCCTGGGGAGGGAGTTTCAGGTTATATATGAACACGTGCAGCCATTGTTCTTTCTCAGACCCCTTCTGCTTTCTGATCTTTGGCCAAGGCAGTGGTCTCAGATTGAGTGGGGCTTCCTGGGCCCTGGCTATTTCAGATCTGGGGCAAGTCCACAGAATATCTGTTTCCAGCAAAAAACCCCAAAGGGCACAGACTTCGGGGAGTGGGGCTCATCCTACTGTCTCTGCAGGGACCCCCTGAGCCTCAGCCACACCTGCCTGGAGAGCATCACAGCTTCTACCCCTCCTTCTGGAAGCCCTTGACAAAGCTTTCCTCAGCCCTTGAGGAAACTTACCACTTCAGCTAGTTCTCAAAATAAGTAAATAAATAAACAAAAAGGAGATGGAGGTGTGGAGTCTGGGCGGGAGGTGTTCTTGTGCTAGAAGGTTTGTGTGGTCTTAGTAGCATTTCTTGTGCTCAGCTCATTCCTGCAACACAGGAAGGTGGATTAATGCTTTCCTTAGCTCCTCCCAGTCACCTTTCCACTTGCCTGAAGTTTACTTTCTTTCTTTCTGGTCCCTAGAAGTAGGGAACCTTTTCTCTGTTCCATGCTGGATCTCTATTTTCATTCTCTTCCATAACTCAGGATTTTGTCCCAGCTCAGCCTTGCTAATAATGTCCACAGCAGGAAGTAAATAAGCAAAGTCAATAACTATAATTCTGTGGATTATTATGTCAATAACTATAATCTGTGAATAATTCTGTTACTGCTGAGGCTGATTGTTTAAGGCTTTTCTTTTGGACCAGGGATGTCAGCATCTAAAAATATTTTCTGATTTAGTGGTCGGTTACAATCTAGTCTCTTAACTATTTCTTTCCCCTGTTCCTCCACTTAAAACGGTTCTGATGGACTTTGTTGTTGTTGTTATTATTAGAGATGGGGTCTTGCTATGTTACCCAGACTAGCCTCGAACTCCTGGGCTCAAGAGATCCTCCCAGTTCAGCCCCCCAAGTAGCTGAGACTACAGGTGAATGCCACTGCACCCAGTTCATTGCCTTTGGTTTTGTATGTTCAAGCACATTTAGCCCAAGAACCTGGAGACAGTTTTGCTGAGCAGAGCTTCATCTCTTGGCTTTGCTGTTTGTTTACCTTGTTTTTTTTGTTGTTGCTGTTGGTTTTACTTAGTTTTGTTTTTGGAGCTAACATCCATAACGTTTGCTATGTATGATACAATCCCGTGTATGACCCTGGGCAAGTGACTTAATCCATTCAGGGTCCAGGTTCCTCTTACGGGAAAGGGATGCTTGATAAGACACTGTTCACAGTTCCTTGCAGTTTACTATTATGATAGATCTTTGATGAGCTAAAAATGTAAGCCAGTTTCCTTTTTCAAATTTATGTTTTTCTGGAGGTGGGGGAAGATATTCATTCCTTATGGTTTCCAAAACATTGCTTTCATACAGGACTAGGGTAACCAAGTTCTCTAAACGAATGGCAATAGTGATGTATTTTTCTTAAATCCTTTTCTAACCAGTATTATGGGTTTGTGCTGTACCGGACAACACTTCCTCAAGATTGCAGCAACCCAACACCTCTCTCTTCACCCTTCAATGGAGTCCACGATCGAGCGTATGTTGCTGTGGATGGGGTAAGAATCGTCTCTGAACTGTGTGTTTTGTCCCGGTAAGGGTGGGGATGAGCAGCCTACACTTGTTAACACAGTATTTGGGGTCTTTGCTCACCTCTTCAACCTCAGGCTCCACCCATCATCTTTTTTTTTTTTTTTTTTTTTTTAAGACAGATTTTTGCTCTGTTGCCCAGCCTGGAGTATGGTGGTGTGATCACAGCTCACTGCAGCCTCAACCTCCCAGGCCCACGTGATCCTTCTACCTCGCCCTCCCAAGTAGCTGAGACTACAGGGTTGCACCACCTTGCCTGGCTAATGTTTTGATATTTTTGTAGAGACAGGGTCCCACTGTGTTGCCCAGGCTGGTCTTGAACTCCTGAGCTCAAGTGATCCTTCTGCCTCAGCCTCCCAAATTGCTAGGATTACAGGAATGAGCCGCCACACTGGGCTCTACCCTTCTTCTTGGTGACCCTGAGCTGTGCCTCTTGCTTGCTGTGAGGCCTCATGCATGTGCCATTTGCTGGAATCCACCCTACCCACCATCTTAACCCAGAGGGCTGTGCTTGACACCCCACCCTCTCAGAAGCCTTCTGGGTCTCCCCAACCAAGGTCGCCCTTCTCTGACTGATATTGCCTGTGCCTTCTTTGCTCCTTAAGGGTGGGGTCCATTTCCAGTTCAATTTTGTACCTGCCACTGTACAAAGTTTGTTGAACTTCGTGCCTTTATCCTACATGAGAAATTATATTCTGAAGGACTGCTTGTGACAATTATTACTGAAATGCACAAAGAACCGTGTTGCATAACAAAAGCAGATGCATTTCAGGACTTGCAGTCCTTTCACTGAAATGGTCACAGGAAGGAACATAGGAAAAGATTTTCCTCACCAAGAAAATTTGTTCAGAAGATTTTAAAATATTTCCCATTCTCCTGTAATCAACAGCTTTCATTTCAGTGGGAGCAGATTACTAAGACAGTCTACTCTTTTGATGGTAACTGTTTCTTCGCTTCTAACTTTGGTGTTGTCATAGTGAATTACGATCATTGTAAAGTCAATTTAAAAAGTCTAACCTTTAAAAAAGTTAGGAATATGTTGCTGATAAAATACCTGTTGTTTTTCCTCATTCTATTATATAATTTTCGTGGTTAATGCATCATGTCAAGTATTTTGAGGTGAGAATACTCCACCTAACTCTCTGATTTTATCTCGTTTATCTGATTTTGTCTTATCTCTCCATGTTGTTCAGAAGCAATTTTTTGTGAGTGACTTTTGTGCTGTCAGAACACGAAGCAGCTCCTCTAATAAGAATCCTCCCCTGGAATTTGTCTCCCTCTTGTTTCCACTAAAAGTAGATGGCAGTAAAACATTCCAGGGCAAAGGAGACCAGCTTAGACCGTTCCATGCTCTCAGCTGTGTCTGGCAATTTTCCTAAACAGGAAGCAGTGATTGGGGGAGCTTTCCAACCTGGCCAGTAATTTGGGCTAAGATGCTGTCAAACCATTTCTTTCCAAGTCTGGTGACACTTCAAGGCAAGAAAATGAGTGCTAAATTAACTGAGCATGCTGCTGCTCCTTGCTGACCTTCTTACCCTCAATTCAATTGTCGTTTGGTCTTGAACCCCACAGATTCCCCAGGGAGTCCTTGAGCGAAATAGGGTGATCACTCTGAACATAACAGGGAAAGCTGGAGCCACTCTGGACCTTCTGGTAGAGAATATGGGACGTGTGAACTATGGCGCATATATCAACGATTTTAAGGTAGGACAAACCACACTGTCAAGACTAAGGTTCAAGGGGTGACAACTTAGAAGTTGAAGCCCAGTACAGTGGCTCACACCTGTAATCTCAGCACTTTGGGAAGCCAAAGCAGGAGGATCACTTGAGGCCAGGAGTTCAAGACCAGCCTGGGTGAAATAGTGAGACCTCTACGAAAAAAAACTTAGCCAGGTGTAGTGACGTGCACCTGTGGTCTCAGCTACTCAGGAGGCTGAGGCAGGAGGATTGCTTGAGCCCAGAAGCTGGAGATTAAAATGACCTATGATCATGCCACTGCACTCTAGTCTGGGTGACAAAGTGAGATCTTGTCTCAAAAAGAAAAAAAAAGAAGAAGTAGTTGAGCTATTTTGAAGAGCTGTTTTCCTCTGTAGGTGATGAGAAAGTGGAGCTTTGCAAACAGAACCTTTCCCCTGTATTTGAGTTTGGTCATCCTATAGAAAGAAACAGAAAGAGGAAGCCCCTCCACCATGCTCTTCCTCTGCTTAAAAAGACCACCGAGCTCACTGAAGGCACTCCTTTGCCAGCAAAGCCAGCTGAGCCTCTGTTCTGCCCTGTTTTATGGGTTTGGATGGTTAGTCCATGGCAAACTCTTCACTTGTAGGAAGCCTCTTCCCTTGGGGCACTGGCTGTTACCTCTGTTGATTACTCCTGTGTCCAGATGTGTAGCCCAAATAAGTTTTTCTAACACATATTTTTAGAGCATTATTCAGCAAGTATTTGTTAAGCTCCCACTCCGCGAGATGCCCCGCCAGGTGCTTTGGGGAATGCAAAGGTGTCAAGAGACAGGCTCCTCTCAGGGAGCTCACCCTCCACAAGAGGAGAGAACACCTCATCAAGGAAACAATGGCGCCACCCAGGCTAGGACAGGACAGGTGTCTAGGCTATTTCCTGACCCTCTTGGGATCAGGCAATTACATCTTAGGGAACTCAGGGAATAGCTGTGTGCAGGCCACCTTTGCCTCCAGTATTAATGTCTCTCTCATAGTTCTTGTGCTCAGAGTGGACTTCGTGGCCTCCTGCCTGGCTCTCAGAGGCCACACTGACCCATGAGAGTGACTCGACTCTGTAGTGTAGTCTCTGGGTCCCCAGTACCTGTCAAAGAGCCTGACACACAGCCACCTGGTTAATATTTATCAAATTACTAAATGAGCAATCGAGACTTGGTATCTGGGATTCCACTGGGAATGGAGAAGTTCCCCACATACAAGCCAGGGAAGGGGAAGTTAGCTGAGCCTTGACAGCCCAGCCCTGGCCTGTGTGGAACAAATAGAGCAGCTTCTGAATTCAGGTCTGAGATTTGCCATCATCATCATTACCCTTCCTGTCTTCCTAAGGTGTCACAGTATTCTCATGTATGTTATCTCACTTGGCCCTCATAACAGGTGAGTGACTCGGGTGTGGTCCTCTCTGTGACGACAGCTGAGGTGCTGAAGGCCAATATTTCTCCTGGCTGCATCCATCGTGCATGCTGCATCCGCAGTGGGGTGACTCTTCCTTTGTATCCCCCACTCACTCATTCCTTTTGTCCCCAGATTCCATCTTGAGACAGGATCTCGCTGTCACCCAGCCTGGAGTGCAGTGGCACAATCTCGGCTTACTGCAACCTCTGTCTCCTGGACTCAAGCAATCCTCCCTCCTCAACCTCCCAAGTAGTTGGGACTATAGGTGCATAGGCCAATTTCTGTATGTCTTGTGGAGACTGGATCCCTTTTTGTTTTGAGACAGAGTGTCGCTCTGACACCCAGACTGGAGTGCAGTGGCATGATCTCAGCTCACTGCAACCTCTACCTCCCAGGTTCAAGTGATTCTCATGCCTCAGCCTCCTAAGTAGCTGGGATTACAGGCACCTGCTACCACACCTAGCTAATTTTTGTATTTTTAGTAAAGATGGGGTTTCACCATGTTGACCAGGTTAGTCTTGAACTCCTGACCTCAAGTGATCTGCCTACGTTGGCCTCCCAAAGTCCTGGGATTACAGGCATGAGCCACTGCACCTGGCCCATCTTTTTTGGTGCCCATCTTTCTCTATTCTAACAGTGACTCTCAGCCAAATTCTGAAAATTTGGGAAGTTGGGATCAATCACTCTAGCAGCTCAATGCCCTTTCTGTGGAAGCAGAAACTCTGGACCTTCTATGGAGACATTGTGACCTGCAGAGGAGAAAGTTATAGTTTGGGGAATATATCTCTTCCCAAGGATTTGTAATTCAACCTCCAGTTAGATCTGTGTTACTTTGATGTACACATATTTTGAGGTTCATTTCCTGTTGATGTTTTGTATCCCGGTTTGCTTTTCCCATTTCCATGGAATGCAGAGACACGTACAGCCTTTTTCCTTCCCTCCCCAGCTCACTGGGCTCTGTTTCTGCTTTGCAGGGTTTGGTTTCTAACCTGACCCTCGATTCCAATATCCTCACCGGCTGGACGATCTTCCCACTGGACACTGAGGATGCTGTGCGCAGCCACCTCGGGGGCTGGGAACACCATGAGAGTGGCCGCCATGGTGAAACCTGGGCCTACAGCTCATCCAACTACACGCTCCCGGCCTTTTATGTGGGGAACTTCTCCATTCCCAGTGGGATCCCAGACTTGCCCCAGGACACCTTTATCCAGTTTCCTGGATGGACCAAGGTATGTGTCTTCATGGGAAGGGTTTGAATTCAGGCCTCAAACTTTTGGTTGTTAGTGTCTGAGAAAGAATCACAAAGAGCCGTTAGCAAGATACTATGTGACAGTTTTGAGTGTGGCGTTTTGGACATTCTTCAGGAGGCGGATTGTGGCAGATCTTCGGGGATTCAGTGTTCAGAGGTGGCACCATCTGCCCCCTTGTCATTGGTTTCCTGTAGTGAATGACACCATCCTGCCTCCTCCAAGAAGAATCATGACGCCTTTTGATACTGATTATAGGGGTGCTTTCTCTTTATCTTGAGGAAAATCCAGTCTGGACAAAGGGGTGGATCCCTATGGGAGAGTCTGTCTGTTTTTCATTTATGCCAAGCCCAGTGCTCCCAGAATATCCCCGCCTGCATCCAGCCCCGCACCCCTGAGGTTCCCGCCACGGTCTGTCTGCTCCTCCTCCCTTCCTCATCCATTTCACTTCCCAGTCACTGCCTCTTGTTGTTTGACAGTGGCATATCTTCCTTCACCACCTTCTCCTCTCCCTTACGTCCTGTTTTCATCCTAGATCGTCTTACCATCCCTTATTCAACACACTTCTCATTCTGTGGCCACTGTGTGCCCAAGGTGTGTGCCAGGCACTAAGGATACAGTCGTGAATAAAACCAGACATGGTCCTTTCCCTCATGGAACTTTCAGTCTAGTTGGGGAGGCAGACCTATATTAAACAGTAAAACCACAGCTGTGATGGATGCTAAGAAGGGCTATGGGATTGATAATTATTGGGGCATTTGGCCTTGTCATGGAGGTCAGGGAAGCCTTCCCTAAGATAGTGATGCTTGTCAGGATATGAAGGATGAGTAAGAATTAATATGGCAAGAAGGGAATAAAGCATGTTCCTGGGAGAGGGAACAGCATGTGCAAAGGCCATGGGGTTGGAGGGGGAAATGTCAAGTGTGGAAAGTGGGTAGAGACTAGATTGGGACAGGTCTTATAGGCCACGTTAAAGTTTTGTCTTTGTGTTGAGAGCCATTGAAGCAGGAGAGTGACATCATAAGGCTGTGATCTGACAAGCTCCTCTGATCCCATTGTGCAGAATGGTTTGGGTAAGGACACTTACGGATTCAAGGAAACCATCTAGGAGGCTGGACCATAGTCTCAGTGAGAAACTGGGATGGTGGTATCTAAGATGGAGATGACATCAACTGTTTGAGAGATGTCTGAAGTTGGATCCATAAATTGTGATGATGGATTGGACATATGGGTTTGCGAAGAGGGATATGTCTTGGATGACTCAGGTCTCAAGCTTGCAGCTAGGCAGAGTGGTACCATTTGCTGAAAGAAGCAGGTTCAGAAGGGGACTTGGGCTTAGAGAGGGGGGTCATGAGTTTGAATTTAGACAAATTGTGTTTGAAAGGCTGCCTTAGTCCATTTGGGCTGCTATAACAAAATACCATAAGCTGGGTGGCTTATAAACAACAAACATTTATTTCTCACAGTTCTGGAGGCTAGGAAGTCTCCAAGATCAGGGCACCAGTAGATTTGCTGTCTGGTGAGAGTCTACTTCCTGATAGATGGCACCCTCTATGTCCTTACATGGCTGAAGGGGCAAAGGAGCTTTCTTGGGTCTCTTTCATAAGGACACTAATTTCATTCATGAGGGCTCCACCTTCATGACCTAATCACCTCCCAAAGGGGGCCTGGCCTCCTAACCCATCACCATGGGGGCTAGAATTTTAACAGATGAGTTTTGGGTGGACACAAACATTCAGACCATAGCAGAGGCCTTGGAGAATGGCTGTGAAAGAGTATTAGGAGAGGGTTGTTGGATCTACAGACTGGGAATTCAGGGCAGGGATCTGGGCTGGGAATGTATGTAGAAGATCATTGTTGTATAGATGATTGTTAAAAACATGGGCTGGATGAGGTCCCTTAAGGAGAGAGGATACAGAGGGAAGAAAAGAGGACCTAAGGCTGATCTTTGAGGGACAAAAACATGATGAAGAGTGAAGAGGAGAGACCAAACAAGTAGAAAACCAACATTTCTGCTGCCAAGAGGACAAATAAGATAAAGACAGAAGCAATTCGGTGGATTTAGAAGCAAGGAGGCCCTTGGGAATCAATAAGCCTTGTTCCAGTGGAGTGAAGCATCTCCCAGCCAGATTGCATTCTATAGAGAAGAGCAGGGTAAGGAATAGGAATGTGAGTACTTGAATATAAACATTCTTTTTGAGAAATTTACCTCTGAAGAAGAGAAGAAAATTATGTTAATAGCTGGAGGAGGAGAGGGCAAAAGATGTACATGGTGTGTGTTTAATAAAAAGACCTTTTATTTATTTATATATTGCTTGTTTAAAATTTATTGAAACGTATTTTTATTATTCTGTTTGAAATATTTTCTTTTTTTTGAAATGGACTCTGTCACCCAGGCTGGAGTGCAGTGGTGTGATCTCTGCTCACTGCAACCTCCACCTCCCAGGCTCAAGCGATTCTCCTGCCTCAGCCTCCGGAGAAGTGGGACCTACAGGCACGCGCCACCACGCCTGGCTACTTTTTTTTTAATATTTTTAGTAGAGACGGGGTTTCACCATGTTTGCCAGGCTGATCTCTAACTCCTGACCTCAAGTGATCTGCCCACTTCACTCAAGTGATCCGCCCACCTTGGCCTCAAAAAGTGCTAGGATTACAAGCGTAAGCCACCACAGCCAGCCCATTAGAAATATTTTCTAGTTTCTCTTGTGATTTCTTCTTTGACCCACAGATTATTAAAAAGTATGTTTTACTATGCATGGTGGCTCATGCCTGTAAATCCCAGCACTTTGGGAGGCTGAGGTGGGTGGATCACCTGAGGCCAGGAGTTCAAGACCAGTCTGGCCAACGTGGCAGAACCCCATCTCTACTAAAAATACAAAACTTAGTCAGGCATGGTGGTGAGTGCCTGTAATCTCAGCTACTTGGGAGACTGAGGTGGGAGAATCTCTTGAACCTGGAAGGCAGAGGCTGCAGTGAGCCAAGATCATGCCACTGCACTCCAGCCTGGGTGACAAAACGAGACTGTCTCAAAAACAAACAAACAAAAAGAGTATACTGTTTAATTTCCACATATTTTGGGTTTGTAAAAATATCTTGTAATTATTAATTTGTGACTTAATTCCTCTGTAAAACTTCTAAAATTTCTCTCTAGGGAGAGAAATCTCCATGATCTTGGGTTAGGCAAAGACCTCTTAGAATTGGCACCTAAGGCATTATCCTTCCTTAAAGAACAAAAATTGATAAATTGGACTTTATCAGAATTAAAATGTTTGTTCTTCAAAAGCATTATTAGGAAAATGAGAATCTAAGCCACAAACTGGGAGAAAATAATTTTCAAATCATATATCTAACAAAGGACTTATATCTAGAATATGTAAAGAATTCTTACGATTCAATAATAGACAAACAGCCCAGTCATAAAATGAGTGAAGGACTTGAATAGATATTTTACCAAAGAAGGTATAAGATGGCTAAGTACATTTGCATTTGTGTACCTTCTTTGGTAAAATGTCTATTATAAACTAAAATTAGTGGCTGATTAATGCTCAACATTATTAATCATTCAGGAAATGCAAGTCAAAACCAAAATGAAATACTACTTCACACTCACCAGGATGGCTATAATAGTAAGAGAAGCAATAGGCAATGTAGGAAAGGACATGTAGGGGAAAGGGAATCTTCCCACATTGCTGGTAGAAAGATAATATGGTACATTTGGGAGCATAATTTGGCAATTTCTTTAAGGGCTAAACATCGATTACCATAGAACCTAGCAATTCCACTCCTAGATATGTACACAAGAGAAAGGAAAACATGTTCACATAAAAACTTACATGCAAGTGTTTATAGCGGTATTATAATAACTATAAATTGGAATTAATTCAGATGTCTATCACCTGACAAGTGGAGAAAGCATGTATATCCATACGATTCCTCAGTAAAAAGGAATGGAGTACTGATAACATGCCACAACCCAGATGAATCGGAAAACTATTATGCTAAGTAAAAGAAGCCAAAAGTAAAAGGCTACATATTGTATGACTCCATTTCTATGAAATGTTCAGAAAAGGCAAATCCATACAGACAGTAGGTTACTGGTTGCCTAGGGCTGAGAGTGGGAATGGAGAGTGACTGTTAAGTGGGCATGGGGTTTCTTTTGGAGCTGATGGACATGTTCTGAAACTAACTTGAATGATAGCTGCACAGTCTTCTTAAATGTATTTAGACTTATTTTATGGCCCAGCGCAGGCGTCTATCTTGGTGAACATACCTTTGAGATTTTAGGCTTTAATATCCTCTCTCTGGCTGCTTGTTTCTATGCACCAAACTCTCATGCCTACCAACCTCACTCTTAAATCTTTTTTTTTTTTTTTTTTTGAGACGGAGTCTTGCTCTTGTCACCCAGGCTGGAGTGCAATGGCACGATCTCGGTTCACTGCAACCTCCGCCTCCCGGGTTCAAGTGATCCTCCTGCCTCAACCTCTCGAGTAGCTGGGATTACAGGCACCCGCCACCACACCTGGCTGATTTTTGTGTTTTAAATAGAGAAGGGGTTTCACTGTGTTGGCCAGGCTGGTCTTGAACTCCTGACCTTGTGATCCTCCCAACTTGTCCTCCCAAAGTGCTGGGATTACAGGCGTGAACCACTGCACTCGGCCTTAAATCTTATTAATGACCTGAAACATTCCACCATTAAGGCCGCAATTCTTCCTCTACCAAGCCTAGGCCTTACCACAATCTTTTTTTTTTTTTTTTTTTTTTTTTTTAAGACGGAGTTTCGTTCTTGTTGCTCATACTGGAGTACAATGGCGCAATCGCGGCTCACTGCAACCTCTGCCTCCCAGGTTCAAGCGATTCTCCTGCCTAGCCTGCCGAGTAGCTGGGATTACAGGCATGTGCCACCACGCCTGGCTAATTTTGTCTTTTTGGCAGTGACGGGGTTTCTCCATGTTGGTCAGGCTGGTCTCAAACTCCCAATGTCAGTTGATCCACCCACCTCAGCCTCCCATAGTGCTGGGATTACAGGCGTGAGCCACTGCGCCCGGCCACCGTGATCTTTTTTTGAGAGCCATCAGTCCACCTCCCCCTTGCCCCTTTGCCTTTCTACCCTGCCTCCTTCATTCCTCCTCCATGTAGTTCCACTGCTGGCATCTCTGCTGGTTCACCAGTCACTGAGCACAGCTGAGGGGCTTCTTAGTGCATTCATTGTGGCTACCATCCCCTCATTGTTGCCAGCCTCCAGAAGCCCTCAGATTTGCTCAGCAGTCCTTGGTCTCTCTCTGCTCCTTTCCCCCACTGACCTTTTCAACTTTTACCACCCTCCTAAAGCCACCTGACTCTCTCCCCCACCCTCTCCACTGAAGACCTCATCCTCCTTGACTGCTATCAGGTGTAACTCCTTTGTTCCCTCAGCTTCCTGTCAGACTTATCTCTCTGCCTCCACCCTCATTTCCTGCCCAGTGGTATCTAGGAGGAAGTCTGAGTTCTGAATCCCCTCCCCACTGTCTTCCTCCAGGCCAAGACCCTGTTCTCATATTTCCCCTACCTGCATTTTGTCAGCCTTTCCATCTTTCTGCCAAGTCCCATTTTTCAGCCAAAAAGTGGTAACTAGGAGCTCTAGGACCTAAACACAAAGACCTCCCTGGATCTTCCCCCTTTAGCTAGCAAGCATGTTCTTGTTCCCTGGATCCCTCGATCCCTCTTTTTCTCCCCTCCTAATGCAGTAGAGACAAATGGAAAAGTGTGGGACATGTTGGAGGTCAGAGGGAGGTTCATCTTGATCAAGTCATAAAGGTGTCACATGCAAGAGTTACTGACCCAGGAGTTCTGCTCAACACTTTATGGACACTATCTCCATAGCCATCAAAAGAGGCACCTGTGGTAGATGGATCATTATCTCCAGTTTGCAGATGAGTAGCTGGAGGCTTAGAGAGCTAAGTAACTTGCACGAGGTACAGAAGTGCTCAGTGGCACAGGTACCTGAGCCCCATGTGAAAAAGCAGGTGGTATTGAGAACCAGTGAGAAATTCATACTCATTATCGAGGCTGGGGCTTTTTACTTATTTGGTCAGTCTGATGAATGCTCTGCATCTCCAGGCTTGAAAGTACATCTCCACACAGTATTTGTGAATGTGTCAAAGGGTTCAGACCCCCAAAAGCCCATCTAATCCGTATGTCCACTCAAAAACTTGTACACAAGTATTCATTGCACCATTATCCATAATTTCCATAAGGCGGAAACAGCCCAAATGTGCATCAACTGAGGAATCAATAAACAAAATGTAGTATAGCCATACAATGGAATATGATTTGGCTATAAAAAGAAATGAAGTATTGATACATGTTACAACATGGAAGAATTTTGAAAACATTGGGCTAATGAAAGACACCAGTCACAAAGGACTGTGTGTTGCATGATTCCATTTACATGAAATGTCCAGAACAAGCAAATTCATGTAGACAGGAAGATCTGTGACTGCCTAGAGCAGGGAAAAGAGAGTGTTGGTTGGATGGGAAGAGAATGTTAAAGGGTACGGGGCTTCTTAATGGAGTGATGAAATGTTCTAAAATTGACCATGGTAATGGTTGTGCAGCTCTGTAGTATACTAAAGACTGCTGAATTGTATGGTATATGAATTCTAGGTCAATAAAGTGCCACACACACACAAAGGCCCATCCAAGAAGTCTGTGGACTTTGGAGTGAATGGGTGTGAAGGTCCAAGGGTACGCACACGTCCTACCTAACACAGGACCGATGTGGTTTCTGCTTTCGGTGTACAGAGGTCCCTGCTGCCGAGGACAGTCCCAGGCCAGCTCTGGGGCTTCTAAATGATCAACCACCTCAGAACAGGCAGATCGCACTCCCACACTGAGTGCTAAGCTCTGACATTTGAAAGGATGAACACATTAGCACATAGTTTGAATGCAGGGAGCTGGCTGTTGTGGTGGGGGGTGGACAAAATGATCGCTGAAACCCCAGCTGTTTCCAAGGCTGTGCACTAACCCCCACGTCCTTCATCAGGAGACGCCCTTGTCAAAGCCCCTGGCACAGGACTCTATGCTTTTCCTATTCATTTCACTGTAAAGAAACTACCTTGATTTAGAGAGCAAAGTCACTGATATACGGGCAATTCATGAGATTAAAAAAATCACTTTTGTTTACACTCGCTTTACTTGAGTCAGATGTGGCTTTCTGATTAATGCCAAATGTGAATGAATATCAACTGGGACTTCAGTAGAAAGGGGTCAGGCATGTTCTGCTCTGTCCAGGAGACACAGGGCAATGCTTTGACCTCACTGAGTTCTTATCTGACTAGAAAGTCCCTTAGACAGGAAGTGTTCTTCTCTGGTGCTTTCCACGATGTGTCCTGTATGCCAGTGGTCCCCAACCTTGTTGTTATCAGGGGCTAGTTTCGTGGAAGATACTTTTTTCCATGGACTGTGCGGGGGAAGGGGGGACGGGAATGGTTTTGGGATGAAACTGTTCCACCTCAGATTCTCAAGCATTAGTTAGATTCTCATAAAGAGGGCACAGCCTACATCCCTCACGTGCACAGTTCACAATAGGGTTCCTGCTCCTATGAGAATCTAATGCTGTCAGTCTGACAGGAGGTGGCACTCAGGCAGTAATACTCGCTCACCTCTCACTGTGTGGCCTGGTTCCTAACAGGCCGCGGCCAGTCTATGGCCTGGGGTTTGGGGACCCCTGCTATATGCCAAACCTGAAATGTCATGTCCTGCCAGTACAGCAGTGCTTCTGCTATTTACCTCTCTTTCAGATGGGTGTGGATAAGTCTCATGTCAATATCCTATGCAGCCTTCCAGCCTTTAACATTTTCTGGTAGGTTCAGGTGCATCACAGAGCATGGTAGTGAGTGGGATAATTTTTCCTTAACCAAAATTATACTTTGAAGAGTCAAGAATCAAAATAGAATACTGATCAAAAGTAATTCTGTATTTTAAAGATAAATTATCCCACCTTCAAGATGTAAAATAATTATGAAATAAAACAATGTACAATAAACAGCTGAAAGAAATTCCTTCTTTTAACTATTTGTTACATCTTGCTTTTGAAATTTCCTGGCTGACGTGATGGCTCACACCTGTAATCCTAGCCCTTTGGGAGACCGAGGTGGTAGGATCACTTGAGCTCAGGGGTTTGAGACCAGCCTGGGCAACTTAATGAGACCTCATCTCTACAAAAATTTATTTTTAATTAGTTGGGCCTAGTGGCACGGACCTGTAGTCCCAGCTACCTGGTGGGAGATGGGAGGATTGCTTGAGCTGAGAAAGTCTAGGCTGCAGTGAGACATGATGATGCCCAGAGTATGTAAAACTTTTAAAACCTTATCCATGTTAGTCACTTGGTCTCAATCCATTTGGAGAGATAGTGGTATAGACAGAGCCCAAGAGAATTGTAAGAGTCTGTAAGAGATATGTAAACCATGCAGTTGGGCCTTGGAGAGGAGGAAATTATAAGTGCCTAAGATTGCTGGGAAAGGTCTGGTCTACCTAGTGGGAAGAACATTTTGTGCAAAGGGACTGACATTTTTCAAGGGAATAGTATAATAAGAAATATATTTGGTCTTCGTCCCTGGTTCCAGGGCCCTAAAACCCTTGGCATTTTCTGAGTGGTAGGAGTGTCTTTTGTTATTTGTAACTAGCCCCTTTCAGTCACACCTGGGTTTATGCTAATGAGGCGACTTAGGATGGCGCTCCAGAAAACTCTAGGATAGTTATAGGGGCATGGTGGCACCTGCAGTCCCAGCTACCCGATGAGAGGTGGGAGAGGTGGGAGGATTGCCTCTCCTGACTTGTGTGCCCAAACTTCTCCTGGTTTTCCTCCCTCTCTTTGTTCCTTCTCAGGCTTCTCTCTCAGCTTCTATGTTGCAGTCCTCAGGACTTGGTCCTGGGCTCTCTTCTTACACTTCTGGGGGATGTCGTCCTCACAGATGTGCTGGACATGCTCACGTTTCCTTTTCCAGCTCTGCTCTTACAAGACTCTGGAGCCCACCTTTGGGTGTCTCAGAGGCACCTCCAGCCTGATAGGTATAAAACAGAACTCTCTCCCTGTTACCCCTGAAAGCTGCTCTTCTGCTGGAGAAGTGGTCCAGGGAGAAGGGACAGAGCTGGACTTGAGTGTGGCAGTAGGGAGGGAGGGCGGTCCAGATTCAGGAAAGAATAACAGTACCAGCCACATCTGCCGTGCTGGCCACTGTACTGAGTGCTCACAGGTGTCTTCTCAGCCAGCTGTTCTCAGCAGTCCTGAGAAAGGCACAGACATGGCTGAAGAAGCCCCAATGGGATTTGGTGATTGATCAGTGAAAGCAGAACTAAGTAGTGGATGGCTCTACTATTTTTAAATTGAGTTTTTAAACGTCACTCACTTTCCTGAAAAGTAGCATGCTTAGGCACCTTCTGACCATGGAGATGTGTATCAGTTAGCTTCTGCTGCATAACGAGTCACCCAAAACTTAGTGGATTAAAACAGCAGCAGTTTATTTAGTTCACTATTTTAAGTATTGGCAGACCAAGTGGTGGTTTTGCTGGTCTCAGCTGGGCATGACCCACCTGGGTGTTAGCCATCTGTCAGCTGAGGCAACAGAGAAGATGAGACCACGTCTCTTTCATCATCCAGCAAGCTAGCCTGGGCTTGTTCACATGGTGACTGAGCAGTGTTCAAAGAAAGAATGCAAATGCTCAAGGCATCTTAAGGCCCAAGTCAGGATTCACATGTCGCTTCTTCCACATTGTTTGGCCAAAATATGTGACTAGACCAGCCAGATCCAAGGAATGGAGAAACATATTCTACTCCTTTTTTTTTTTTTGAAATGGAGTCTCACTCTGTCGCCCAAGCTGGAGTGCGGTGACACAATCTCAGCTCATTGCAACCTCTACCTCCCGGGTTCAAGCGATTCTCCTGCCTCAGCCTCCTGAGTAGCTGGGATTACAGGCGTGTGCCACCACACCTGGCTGATTTTTGTATTTTTAGTAGAGTTGGGGTTTCACCATGTAGGCCAGGCTAGTCTGGAACTCCTGACCTCAGGTGATCCACCTGCCTTGGCCTCCCAAAGTGCTGGGATTACAGGAGTGAGCCACCATGCCCAGACAGATTCTACTTCTTGATAGACGGAACCACTAAGAATTGGGGCCATCCTTTCAATATGCCACAGGTCTTAACACTATTGGACCCTACTTTCATCCTAAATTTGATATGCCTGTTAAACTTCTTTTTTATCTAATTTGTAATTACGCTTACATCCTACAAGACCCACTATTTCCATCTAATTCACTGTTTCCAGTCACAAGTCCCGTGAACTTTGAAACTAGACCATCAGACTTCTCTCAACAAATATTATATTAATTTAGTAACAAAACTTCTTAGAACTTTTGTAAATGAGTAAATAGGCTAGAAGTGAAAGAAGATCTCCTACAATTTTTAGGTTGTGAACTTTATAAAAAGTATGACATAAGGCAGTAGTTTTTGCTTATCAGTTCCTAGCTTGGTGCCAGATATATGAGGTGGTTTGACGACTGTTGTTAGGTGAGCATTATATTAAAAAGGTCTAGCAATGGTGGAACTGTTGGGAGTTGAGAAGGAAAAACAATTTTTATTTGGGATTTGATGAGAAGTGATCTTTTATGCTATTATTGTATGCATTTGATGGCTTCAGTTCTATTTGGATCTGTCCCAAAATATAGAGAAACCATAAAGTTATTTAACTTTATTACTCTAAGACTGAGGAGGAAGCTGCAGAGCCCTTTGGGGTTCTGAAGGAAGGGGAGAATTAATCTTCTCCTGTGTATTTCAGTGAGATCTATGTAACATTTTATTTCTAAGCAAGCCTTGTGAGAGGCTTTTACCTTTTTTCTTTTCAATTCTCCTCTTTTTCTTCTCTTTCTCCCAGGTGAGCATCACAGTGATCCATGAGCTGTGTGTGTGAGAGCCTTTAACTTTGGGAACTAACTGGACCTTTGTCTTTTCCATTTTAAGTCCTGCAAGTGTGTAAATGTTTTCTTTCAGAGAGTGACAAAGGCACCATTCACCCTAAGCTTATTGTTGCTTTTAAAGGAGCTCCCAAAAATTTTTGGAAAATTTTAAACTACAACTTAAAACAATAGTGAGAGCAGGCACAGAGGCTCACACCTGTAATCCCAGCACTTTGGGAGGTGAAAGCAGGAGGATCACTTGAGGCCAGGAGTTGGAGACAAGCCTGGGCAACATAGTGAGATTCTATGTCTATTTTTAAAAATGGTTTTTAAGTTAGCTGGCCATGATGGCTAACAACAACACGTGCTGGCCTCCCCCCGACAAATAGTTTTACACCTGTAGTCCCAGCTACTCGGGAGGCTGACACAGGAGGATCGCTTGAGTCCAAGAATTCAAGGCTGCAGTGAGCTATGATAGTGCAGCTGCAGTCCAGTCTGAATGACAGAGTGAGACCCTGTCTCAGAAGGGAGAGAGGGAGGGGAAGGAAGGAAACAAAACTTTTGTTTTAAATTCCATTTATCCAGATAGTTTAAAACAGACAGAAAAACACATGAATCTGTCTGATCAACAAAAAAGTAGGTCAGGCATTTCCAGGAACCTCATATTTATGAAACTATTATTATTGCCTTGGTGATTACAGCAAAGGGTGGGGAGTCTGCCAGGGTCAAGCCATGGTCAGAGAAAGTCACTTTGTCATGGAACTATTTTAACTGAGACTGCCTTAGGCAGCCGCGGAAACCACTGGTGTTCACTGTATAAACGCTTGGCCCCCATGGGGCTAACTTCATTAAGAGTGTATCAACTCTTAGATCATATTCAGCAACACGTGCATACCTCCCCACCAAAAATAATTGCAAAAGCATAACTTTTAAAGAGAAATAAA
>NW_016810828.1:1662471-1679600 GCF_001698545.2 Rhinopithecus bieti
TTTTTTTTTGAGACGGAGTCTCGCTCTGTCGCCCAGGCTGGAGTGCAGTGGCTGGATCTCAGCTCACTGCAAGCTCCGCCTCCCGGGTTTACGCCATTCCCCTGCCTCAGCCTCCCGAGTAGCTGGGACTACAGGCGCCCGCCACCTCGCCCGGCTAGTTTTTTGTATTTTTTAGTAGAGACAGGGTTTCACTGTATTAGCCAGGATGGTCTTGATCTCCTGACCTCGTGATCCACCCGTCTCGGCCTCCCAAAGTGCTGGGATTACAGGCTTGAGCCACCGCGCCCGGCCCATATATTTTTTAAATAGAATTTTTAAAGTTAAATTATATTAATGTGTTTTTCATTGGTTCTAATCAAGGAGGGAAGGCAAATGTTTTTCTTTGAGTGAACAATATTCTTTAAAACTCTTAAACTGGGAGAGAGGAACGTGAAGAATTCTTTCAGAAGGGCTTCACGTCACCTCTTCAGTGAATCTTTTCTTGGCAGAATTATCAACAAGTATCAGCAGCCATGAGTGCTACTAAGTGTATATTGAGTATCACTCTCTTGCATGCGGAGAATCTCGCCTCAAAGAAAATGGACAAAGCCTTTCCCTTCCTAAAGCCTGTGTTATAGCTGGAAATAGCTCCTAAACTAGTCATCAAACAGAAGATATGAATTTCAAATCATGATAATAACTAGAAGAAAAAGAAAAAATTAAAGGATAGTGAGTGACTTGGAATGGAAAACCCAGCATTAAGGAGGAGGATCGTGGCCCTGCCTGAGTGATGAGAAGGCTTCAGCTCAAAGTGAATAGCGACGAGCTGATGCCTAAGTGAGACTAACTTAAAGTAATTGGGGAGCTGTGTGTGGTGGTGCACATCTGAAGACCAGCTTCTTGGGAAGCTGAGGCAGAAGGCTATATTGTGCTAGAATTGTGCCTGTGAATAGCGACTGGACTCCAACATAGCCCGAGAGAGAGAGAGAGAAGAAAAGAAAGAAAAGTAGGAAGGAAAGAAAAGTAGTGGAGAGTGGAGTGAGCAAGGGGGAGTGCGGCAGAGACAAGGAGGAAAGGATGAAGGTATGGGCTGTGGACCACAGGAAGGAGGTTAGAAACAGAAATGTGTGAAAAGTATCCTATTTTCACTTTGGCAGCTATGCAGAGCCTAGATTCTAGAGTTAATAGAGTCAGGAGACTATGAGGAAGCTACAGCAGTCTAAAACAACATTGATTTATGACTTGCTCTGGAAGTCAGGCTGTGAGGATGGAGAGAAATGGAGAGATCATGGTCTAATGATGAAGTCACTAGGATCTCACCATACCTTAGCTCTGTAGTCCAGCGCAGTAGCTTCTTGTGTAACATTGTTTTTGTTTTGTTTTGTTTTGTTTTGTTTTGTTTTGTTTTGTTTTTTTCAAACTGAGTCTTGCTGTGTCACCAGACTGGAGTGCAGTGGTGCAATCTCAGCTCACTGCAACCTCCACCTTCCAGGTTCAAGCAATTCCCCTGCCTCAGCCTCCTGAGTAGCTGGGATTACAGGCACCTGCCACCATGCCTGGCTAATTTTTGTACTTTTAGTAGAGACTGCTTTTCACCATGTTGGCCAGGCTGGTCTCAAACTCCTGACCCCAAGTGTTATGTCCACCTTGGCTTCCCAAAGTACTGGGATTCCAGACGTGAGCCACCACGCCTGGCCTTGTATAATATTCTTTATAAGAATGTTCATTTTTAACCACATGTGGTTAAGTTTAAATTAATTAAATGTGAAAATTCAATTCCTCCTTCACACTTTTTAAAAAACTAGGTACTCTTTACAGTATCACTAAAATTGGACACAGGCATATCCCATGACCCAGCAATTCCATTCCTAGCATTCCCCTCCTGTAAGAAACATGTACATGGCCAGGCGTGGTGGCTCACGCCTGTAATCCCAGCATTTTGGGAGGCTGAGGTGGAAGGATCACTTGAGACCAGGAGTTTGAGACCAGCCTGGGCAACATGGCGAAACACCATCTCTAAAAAAAATACAAAAATTAGCCAGGCATGGTGGGGCATGCCCGTAGTCCCAGCTATGTGGGAGGTTAAGGTGGGAGGTTGACACTAGTGAGCCTTGATGGTGCCACTGCATTCTAACCTGGGTGTCTGGAGTGAGACCTTGCCTCAAAAAGGAAAAAAAGAAGAAGAAAAAAGCCAGGCTTGGAGGCTCATGCCTGTAATCCCAATACTTTGGGAGGCCGAGGTGGGCGGATCTCTTGAGGCCAAGAGTCAGAGACCAGCCTGGGCAACACGGCAAAACCCATCTCTACCAAAATACAAAATTAGCTGGGCATGGTGGTGCACGCCTGTATTCCCAGCTACTCAGGAGACGGAGGAACAAGAAGCTCTTGAACTTGGGAGGTGGAGGCTGCAGTGAGCCAGGATTGCACCACTGCACCCAGAGCAATGGTTGCTGCTTCCCTCCACCTTCCCAGTCTCAAGCAAGGGCCCCTTCTGACCAACACTTACCCAGAACCATCCAGGGAAGGAGATCCAGGGAAAACAATTTCCAGCTTACCTACCAGGTGCACAGTCCACCCAGCATATGAGGGCCCATCTCTTGGATGCTTATGAAATGGAACTGGAGGTTTGAGAAAAGACCAAACCTCCACTCTGATCACCTGCTATTTGGTCAGGAGTTGGCTTGGCCTGTGTCCTGAGCATAGCATGAAGCCTGTAGTCATGCGTGCCTTTCCTCGGGTGCTGCTCACGAAGACCTCCCACTTCTCTGTCTTCCCCCTTGACCGCAAAAGTAAAGTGCTACTGTTCTCTAATACTGCAAAAACAAGGCACCGGCAGATTTTAAGCTGATAAAAACCTGGTAAAGCTGTCATTGTATATACCTTTTAGGATGGAATGAGATAACATATCCCAGCGTAAAAACAAGAGTGAAATAGTTCTGAGAACTGTGAAACTGTCGTCCTCTTTCTAAATGACTTAATCCAACAGACAGGTGGTTTTAATCACGGACCCCTTCTTTTGTAGGCATGTGAACACCAATATCTTTTCACTTTAATCATGTAAGGAGTGCTACCGCTTACAGGCCACGCACTGTTCCTTCATCATCATTGTCCCCAGTGACTGATATGAAAAATTGAGTTGAGACCTGTCCAAGGTCAGACAGCTAGTAAGTGGCAGGACACAGATATGAACCCAGGTAGGAAATTCAGAAGGATCTAAAATAAAGGGGGCACTTGGAGGCTGAAAAATACCCAAACATAAGAAGACTGAAGATCCCTGGGGTGAGCAGCAGTAGTAGTGTTGCAGAACGTGATGAGGATTGGGGCTCAGCAGGTGTCAGCCATGGCTGGGCCTCCTCCAGGCTGTCTCCTAGGATATCTGGGCCATTGCGGGTTGCAGTTTCTTTCCTGCCTCCCTCCCTTCTTCCATTCCTCTTTCCTCTTCCTTCTCCCTTTATGTTTTCCTTTCTTCTCCCAGATTTTCTCTTTCTTTTGCGTGTATGTGATCTCCCCTTCTTCACTTTCTTTCTTCGTAATAGAATGTTCCATCTAGTTAGCCAACTGTTGATCCTTGCCTTTAGCTTTGAGCAATTTTTTTTTTTGTTTTTCTTGAGACGCAGTCTTGCTCTGTCACCACCCAGGCTAGAGTGCAGTGGCGCAATCTCAGCCCACTGCAACGTCTGCCTCCCCTGGTTCAAGTGATTCTCTTGCCCCAGGCTCCTGAGTAACTGGGTTTACAGGCATGTGCCACCACACCCGGCTAATTTTTGTATTTTTAGTAGAGATGGGTTTTCACCATGTTGGCCAGGCTGGTCTCGAACTCCTGACCTCAGGTGATCTGCCTGCCTTGGCCTCCCAAAGTGTTGGGATTACAGGCATGAAGGACTGCACTCAGCCCCTTTGAGCAAATTTT
The DNA here is from genome assembly GCF_001698545.2 of Rhinopithecus bieti. Taxonomy (NCBI): domain Eukaryota; kingdom Metazoa; phylum Chordata; class Mammalia; order Primates; family Cercopithecidae; genus Rhinopithecus; species Rhinopithecus bieti. The sequence goes on from NW_016810828.1 coordinate 1,666,361, forward strand.
AGCACATACAGAGAGGCTGTGTAGACAAAGCTAAACATGGTCCCTGTTTTTTAGGAGTTTATCCTCCACTTCCAGTTTTGTTATGGGAAGCAGCCTTCCCTACTCACAGAAATTGGTTATGCAGCCTATAGCATCACCTCTGCTCCTGAACCAAACATGGAATCCACACCCTAACTCTGAGGGTGCCTGTAAGAGTCATTAAAACACAGCAGTAATGTAGATACCCAACTGGATGAGCCTCTTCCTCTCCCTCACCCAAACCCCGTATCCCTCTTGAGGGGTTGTTTTGGGGACCACTCCTGGTACCTGTCTGACCTCAGGATGCAGGCCCTAGAGTCCTGTGTGCCCTGTGTTCACCGGGTGTGCAGCAGATAGTGACGTCAAGACCTGCCTCTAGGAAAAGCGAATGAAGAAGGAAAAGATCTATTTAAGGAAGCAGTTCAGCAGTTGTCTTCTATGTACAGAAAAGTCAGGGAGAGGCTGGTCTGTGGGGACAGGCAGCACCCTGGAACCGGGATGAAATTTAGAAACTTCCACACTGTTCTCTGGTACTGACATCTGTGACCACTGAAGTCTGTCAGAGGGACCAAACCTGTATTTTCCTGAAGCAGGAGTGGGTCTTTGGGGCAAGTTTTTGTTATCCCCCATCCACCTTGTTCCCACCTTGGCCAGTTATCTCAGCAGGAAGCGGAAACCAAGGCTGGCATGGGCCTGGCTGTCAGCCCCGCCTTTCTGGGGGCATTTCTTTCCTCCATTGCTGCTGACCTGCCCTACATCAGGGCCCCCACCTTCCTCAGGGCTTTCGCTGCATCTGGGGTTGATGGTTTTGTCTCTCTCTCTCCAGGGCCAGGTCTGGATTAATGGCTTTAACCTTGGCCGCTATTGGCCAGCCCGGGGCCCTCAGTTGACCTTGTTTGTGCCCCAGCACATCCTGATGACCTCAGCCCCAAACACCATCACCATGCTGGAACTGGAGCGGGCACCCTGCAGCAGTGATGGTCCAGAACTGTGTGCTGTGGAGTTCGTGGACAGGCCAGCTATTGGCTCATCTCAGATCTATGATCATCTCTCCAAACCTGTTGAGCAAAGACTCATGCCCCCACCCCCCCAGAAAACAAAGATTCATGGCTGGAGCATGTATGATGATGAAACCCTGTGACTTTGAGGGATTCTACCCTGAACGTACCTCCCAGATCCTCCCTGTCATGCCACATTTCACTGATTGGAGTGTGGAATTGGAAAAGGAATTTCGGATGTGGATTTTCACCCGAGGTTTCCCTGCATCCCTGCAGTGCCAAAGCCCCACCTTCAGGGACCACCTGGAATGTGTGAGGGGCTAACAGCACAGTGACGTGCATACATATCTGCAGGGTTGGCATGGGAGCTTTAAAGGTGGTAATGATTTGTATTTTGGAAGAATCATGTTGCCTTTTTGTTAAATAAAATCTGTACTCAAATGATAATGCCACTGTTTTTAATGTGCAGATATTAAATTATATGGTCTGACTTAAATCATAACTAGACTTGAGTGGGCTGAATAAACCACTTCACTAACTTGAAGTTCAAAAGGATGGAAAATAGTCTTTGTTTGATCTGCGGACTGTGCTTTTCTGATCGTTATTTGGCTTGCTTTTGGATTAGATAACCGACAAATACAGCTCAAAACAATTATGCAAACAATCTAAGTGATTAACAGTTGCACAGTGTACATAGTATGGTGTATCTATATAGAAGCATAGTATTTTAGCTACTAAAATGGTGAGAGATCTATACTTATATGCAAATGTCCTGATACATGAAAAAACAGATTACCTTAAATTGGATCCCATTTTGTGTGTTTCAACATAAGAACTTCGCATATTCACACAGTACAGGCCTATACACATATCAGTAGTTAGGCATGCACGTGTGTGTGTGCTGTGTATGTGCACAGATAGGAAAGGACGTGGTGTTTCTGATACTCCCGTCCTGACATGGAACAGTAGCTCTCATTTGTCAAGGACTTGTTTTATGCCATGCACAGTTCTGAGGGCATGTTTAACTCATTTGCCCCTCACAAGAACACTGAGGAATATACTATCATCCTGCCAGTTTACCAGATCTCACAGATGTACATGGCAAGACAGGGTTTGAGCCCAGGTAGTCTGGCTCTAGTGTCTGGGTATATATTGCATACACAGAATATTAATACATGCTTGTGTTGCACAAGAAAGGTTAGGAACAACTTTAAAATGTTCATATAATTATATCTGGATGGTAAGTATTTGAGAGATCGCTTGCTTTTCTTATCTGTATTTTAATTATATACCAAGAATATGTAATTTTTTTTTTTTTTTTTTTTTTTTGAGGCTGGGTCTTGCTCTGTTGCCCAGGCTGAAGTGCAATGGCATGATCGTAGCTCATTGCAGCCTTGAATTCCTGGCGTCAAGTGATCCTCCTGCCTTGACCTCCCAAAGTTCTAGGATTACAGTTATGAACCTCTGCACCCAGCCCTGTAGGGGTTTTTTTGTTTTTAAGGAGGGAGAAAGGAAAGTTTTTTATGTCAATCTGTAATGTTTTCTTGGTGGTATATTTTTCCCTCTCTCATAGGCACAAATAATAAATATCTGAGGTTGAACAGTGAGTCTTTAAATGCTGGTTGAGCTGCAGGTGGCATAGATGAGCTGAAACAAACACTGGAACTTAGTTGAGGACATTGAGGACGTTTTTCCGTAGTACCTTTTTCTAGATGTTCTGCACCATTTGATGTTCGGGCAGATCACAGGGCGAAGGAGGTTCTACATGGACCATTACCATCATTTCATTACTCCTCCACTGCACAGTTACCAAAAACACGAAATGATACTCAAGAACCATGGCCAAACAGTGATAAGCTTTGGAAAGAAATGTGAAATGACTCCTTTAAAGGAGTGTGTGCATATGTACATTGGTGAATTGCAGTTCCCCTGCTCCAGAGACAAGCAGAGAATCTCCAGAAGGCGTGAGCGGTGGAGTGTGGTCGCCTCATCAACGTGTACACTTGCCTTGTATGTCTCTCATTCAGTCTTCAGAACTACACTGTCAGGTCAAGTAGCAATAAATCCATTTTACAGTTGAAAATATTTAAAACTTTGGCAAGAGGCAGAGTTGATTTCAAACCTGGCCCACCTCCCTTCAAAGCCAGAGTGTTTTGTCTTATCAGTGTGAGGGAATTTGGATGGGTTTTCCCACCTACAGCACTCTGCCACCCCTTACCCAGGAAGTTTTTGGAAAACAGAATCGTTTTTTTTTTTTTTTTTTTTTTTTGAAACAGAGTCTCACTCTGTTGCCGAGGCTGGAGTGCAGTGACGTGATCTCGGCTCACTGCAACCTTCGTCTCCCGGGTTCAAGCAATTCTCCTGCCTCAGCCTCCGGAGTAGCTGGGATTACAGGCATGCATCACCATACCCAGCTAATTTTTGTATTTTTGGCAGAGACGGGGTTTTGCTGTGTTGGCCAGGCTGGTCTCAGACGCCTGACCTCAGGTTATCTGCCCACCTGGGCCTCCCCAATTGCTGGGATTACAGGCATGAGCCACTGCGCCTGGCCGGGAAAACAGAATCTTAATACATAGATAGTGCCACCTGGACTCTGGACTCGACTCAACCCTTCCAACTCTATGCTGCCTCTCATGGGCACACATTTTGCCTGCTACAGTGTTCTTCCTAAAATAAGATGTACCTTCAGCCATTCCTGATTTCTCTGAATAACCTTGTTTCAGATCTGTCCACGAATTGATCGAAAATGTAACTGTCTCTATGGATGCTACCTTTGGAAAATAATAAGGGGAGTACCTTTATTACCTACTATCTAAACCTTTTATATGAAATTTATCTTTCAGCTACCGTGCCCGGCCTCACAATATACAGTCATTTGTGTCTGATCTCTCTCATTTAGCATACCATGAGGTTCCATGTTGTAGCGTGTTCAGGAATGTGTTCCTGTGTGTTGCTGAGTCGCATTCCATTGTGTGAATGTACCATATTTTGTTCATTTACCAGCTGATGGGCATTTGAATGGTTTCCAGTTTTGACTATTATGAAGAATGCTGATATGAACATCCGTATACAGTTCTTTGTGTAGTCATCCGTTTTCATTTCCCTTGGACAGATATTCATGAGTGGGATTGTTTAGTCATACAGTAATTTATATTGAACTGTTTAAGGAACTACTAAACAATTTCAGAATATCTTTTTTGAAGACATTGAATAATGAAGAAGAGGCAGAATTACCCTTAGACCTGTAATCCCAGCACTTTGGGAGGCCCAGTGGGTGGATTGCTTGAGCCCAAGAATTCGAGACTAGGCTGGGCAATATGGCAAGACCTCATCTCCACTAAAAATACTAAAATTAGGCCAGGCATAGTGACTCACACCTGCAATCCAAGCACTTTGGGCTGGAGCAGGTGGATCATCTGAGGTCAGGAGTTCGAGACCAGCCTGGCCAACATGGTGAAACCCCCATCTCTACTAAAAAATACAAAACTTAGCCAGGCATGGTGGCAGGCACCTGTAATCCCAGTTAGGAGGCCGAGGCAGGGGAATCGCCTGAAAGCGGGAGGCAGAGGTTTCAGGGAGCCAAGATTGCGCCACTGCACTCCAGCCTAGGTGACAAGAGTGACACTCTGTCTCAAAACAAACAAACAAAACAAAAATTAGCTGGATGTGGTGGTGCATGCCTGTAGTCCTTGCTGCTCAAAAGGCTGAGGTAGGAGAATCACTTGAGCCCGGGAGGCAGAGGTTGCAGTGAGCTGAAATCACACCACTGCGTTCCAACCTGGGCAGCAGGGCCAGACCTGTCTCAAAAAAAAGAATTACACTTAGAATTTGCAGACTTATCATCTCTCCTGTCCTCTCTCTCTTCCCTTCTCCACCTTACACTACCTACTTTCTTTATCTGTCATTGTCAGTCTGTTTATCTTTGTTTCTCAGTAAATCCAGTTTATTCAGAATGAAATTGTTTAGTGCTAATCCGAGGTGGGGTTTTTTTTCATTGTTTCCCCAACAAGAAATATGTCTTCTGTCAAATGACACAAATAGGAAATGATCTCATGTGGTCTTTATTTCTCTCCTTTATGAAAAAGAAGTCATTTTCTGAAATCACCGTTTGAGTCAGTCTGAGGGATCCTGACTGGTCTGTGGTAGCACACACAGCCAGTGTGGACCATCAGCACATGGGCTGCAAGGAAAGTTGCCCTGATGTCCAGACAGTGGGGCCAGGTGGTTTCTGGGTTTTGGCCTAGCCCCTGCTCTTGGTCTGACTGAGCAATACTTCCCCAGGTGTCTCTTGCCCTTCAGCCCACTGGCCCTGACCTTTGTTAGAAGTGGATGCCCAGCAGCTTTCTGGTTGTCTGCAAATGCCCGGTGAAGATTCTGAACTGATTCCTCACCAGACAGTTGCTCTACTTGTACCGCAAGGGGCTTTCCCACATGTGAGCAGGCCTCCCACCAGCTTCATTCCTCCAAACTCCCAAACCAGCAGCACTGTCTCCTAAGATACAACAGGACAGGCTTTGGGGCGAGAAACCCATGGTCACGTTCCTACTCCATCACTTTCCATCAGCATGGTCTCGGGCAAGGGAATCGTGTAAGTCTAAATTTCTTATTCTCCTAAATGTGGTGCCCACCTTGTGGGGTTTTAAAATTAAATGAGGTCACCATAAAAGTACCTTGTATAGCATTTGCCATGTAGTAGCTGCTTACTAAATGCTAGTTTGAGTCTTTCCTATCATATTCTGCCACAGAAGCAGGTAACTGATCATCTGGAAACCTGGGGGACAGGAGGGAAGAAATGACGCCTAGGATGCTCCATCCTTTCCCTGCATCCCTTTGTGTTCAGTTCGACAATTTGGTTCTCCTCCTGACCAGCCACTGTGCTTAGCTGAGGACACAAAGGTGAAGGAGACAGTCTATTATAAAACATGACACAGACCAGACCCGAAAGGGAGGAAGAGGTGCTGTAGAAAAGGTGAAGGGGCATCATTCACCAAGCCTCTCCAGCATTAACCAGAGACTGCTTGAGGGCAGCGTGAGCCTACGGAAAAGACACGAGATCCAGGGTTCGGACTTAAAGTCCCCGGTGTGGACTTCTTCAGTGCTCCGCTTCCTAAAGATTCTGTTGGCTTGTTCTCAAAACGTAAGCAACTTTCCAGTGCCAACATATTGAATTCCTTGCCCACAGGACATTTTTCATCATTGTGTGCTGCAATGTGTGCTGTTGTCTGTTGCTGCATAATAAACCAGTAAGTCTGCTTAAATGGCATAGAAGCAACTCTTTTGTTATGCACATGATTCTATGGATCAGGAATTTGGATAGCCCGGCAAGGATGGCTTGTCTTTTCTGTGATGTTGGGGCTTCTGCTGGGTACCAGAACCATCTGGCAATTCCTTCACTCACTTGCCTGGTGTTTGGGCCGGGATGACTTGAAGTTTAAGGTCACTTAGGACGGTCAACAGAGCATCTACAAGTGATCTTTCCATGTGACTCAGGCTTCTTATAACACAGTAGCTGGGTTCTGATGGCATGTTCCAGAAGGGAGCTTCCAGAGAGTGAACACTGCAACAGAAGCAGGTGGAAGCTGCATGGCCCTTTAAGGCCTAGATGCAGAAGTCACAGAGCATCAGTCCACTGTACTCTACTGGTCAAAACAGTCATAACCCAGATTCAAGGGGACGAAACACAGACCCCCATTCTTTGATGGGAGAAATGACAAAGAATTTGTGGCCATTTTTAAGAAATCATCACATGTGCACCCAGTGCTGTGTTGTAGCACACTCCGATTTGTGTATTTCTGTCCACTCCACTAAAGGTCTGAAAGCCCAGAAAGCATGAATTGAGGTCCAAGGTCCCACTGGTAAGGAACAGGAGGCCATTGGCTAAGTGGTTCATTTAGCCTGTGTTTAGTGAATTGGATCCCTTTGTCTCTTTTGCAAATTGCCAGGCCCCTGGTGATCTCACCAGATATTAACTGAGGGGAATTGACACCGGCAGGAAATCCACTGTGTGAACTCCCGAACAGTCAGAGTCTGTGGAGGTATGAGATGCTGGGCACTGCACACAAAGCTCCGTGCGGTTTCTTTGTTTCTTATCTTTGAGTGACAATCTTTTGATTTGATTTCTGATCAAGAGGTGCAGTCTGTCCAATGTACTTCAACTTTCTTTAATTTTTACTAAGCAATAGGATCTTTTTTTTTTTGAGACAGAGTCTTACTCTGTTGCCCAGGCTGGAGTGCAGTGGCACGATCTTGGCTCACGATCTTGGCTCACTGCAAGCTCCGCCTCCCAGGTTCATGCCATTCTCCTGCCTCAGCCTCCCGAGTAGCTGGGACTACAGGTGCCCGCCAGCACGCCTGGCTAATTTTTTTGTATTTTTTAGTAGAGACGGGGTTTCACCGTGTTAGCCAGGATGTTTTCAATTTCCTGACCTCGTGATCCACCCGCCTCGGCCTTCCAAACTGCTGGGATTACAGGTGTGAGCCACCGCACCCGGCCGGCCGCAATAGGATCTTTTTACCAGAGTGCTTTGGCTGTCGTGGACCATCTGCGCTCTTTTCTGGGACCTTTGAAATCAGAAAGTGTCCCAAGAAGTGCCCAGTGAGGAGTCCCCAGGGTTTCAGGTCGTATCCCTTCTAGTGTGATGGATAAGCCCCTCAGCATTTAACTATTTTAGTAGATGGGTTTTGTTTTGTTTTCGTTTTTTCATTTACCCAATAGACATTCATTCAATACTTACTCTACACCCCATGCCACCTGTGTAGGACACATGTCTTGCCCCTCAGGGAGCACACAGATCTATTAATGAACAATGCAGTATTGTGAGGGGTAGACAATGACAGGGATGAGATCAGAGTGCTGTCAGCATGCTGAATCCAGTCTTAGACTTGATGTGGAGCAGAGACTGCTCACGGCAGGCTTTCTGGAGTTGAGCCAGGTGAAGAATAAGAGAAGAAGGAGAAAAGATAGGCGTGAGTACAGCGTGAGAAAGTGCTTCTCAGAGGGAAGCAGCATCTGCAAAGATCCAGGGTCTGGAAAGACAATGGAGAATTCCAGAAATTTGTGACATGCACCTCAATCTGGCTGGGGTTGGAATGAACAGAGATGAGGCAGGAGAGATGCAGGGATCAGAGCTATCTCCAACCAGATTGTAGTATCCTGAAAAATTGGTTATCTTCACACATCTTTTGTCCTCTGAAGTTTCTAGGTTCATGTCTTCAACTTTGATGGTGCTTAATAAGAATAATAACATTCATAAAGTGGCTTTAGTATGTTATTTTGCATACAGTATCTCATTCAATCTTTATAAGAACCTTTTGAAGAAATAGGGCAGGTGACATACAGCTCAATTTACAGTTTAGGAAAATCAAGAAGTTGGAAGAATTGTGATTTACACAAAATCAGGGGCCTGAAACTTGGACCCAAGTCTCTTGCCTCCAAATCCCACTCTCTTCTCACTATGCAGATTGCCTTGATTGAGCTGCAAGGAGAAAGTTTTGTACTGTATTTGAGAAAACTCACAACACAGAAGAACAATAGTTCAGCCTTGTTGTCAGCATTTAACTATTTTAGTAGGTGGGTTTAGTAGGCCTGACAGATCAGGTCTAAGCTGTGGCCCCAGGTTTTGGTGATTGACCCATGAGTCTTGTGTGTGTCTCTGGTGAGCAGAATGCCCAGGATATGTGGGTCCCCAGTGGACACAGGTCAGGGAGCAAGCAATCCTCCACACTGGAAGATGGCTTGTTCACAAGGCTGGGCATCCCTCTCAGACAAAACCCACTATCATATCTCTTCTGGTTTAATTCATGTTTTGACACTCAGCAAATTCCCCAAGAACTTAGCTGAAGAGTTTCATGAGCCAGAAGTGCCTCTGAAAGAAGTGAGCAGAGAGAATGTACACGGAACTTTATTCATAGTTGAGCAGGCAAATGATGACTCTTGGTTTTTCTCTGAAGGGGAGCTCTTCCTTGATGTGAAACAGGGGCTGAGGAGACATGAGAGAGGGCAGAGAAGCACCACAGACTGACATCAGCCTGAGGCCTTCTGATGCTAAGAACATCACAACTTCCCTGGTGGGCAACTGGGTTCATCTGTCCACTGTCTGCCATGATCGGCAGATATCAACAAACCATTTGCAAAGTCCAAAGAACAAATATGGTAAAATACTCAAGAAACTCACCAAAGAGTTTATTTGTAGCGGACCAGAGGTCACTGTGCTGCTGCCAGCACCCCACCCCCACCCCAGTGATCTTGATAAGTCTTTCATGGTTTTGTACTCCAAAATTGTGATTACCTGGAACCAAACCTTACCATGCCAAAGCCTTCCACTAGATGGGATTTTTGCAGCACTAAATATTTACAAGAAAAAAGAGCTAGATTGGAGACAGTTGTTAGGTGGAGGACTAGTTTTATCTAGCTTTCTATTAAAAGCTTCTGTGATTGCCTGATAGGCTGATAACAGGAAGGTATTATTGAAATACATATTACAGAGTCCTGTCCTGAAGTCAGTGCAGATTCATCTCAGTTCATTGCAAACTCTGCAGAAGCCAACCTGGTAAAAGATGGAATTCTGATTGCTCAGGAGACAGAGTGGAGGATAGAGAAAAGAGACTGAGATAACTGTCTGGTTTTCTTTCCACTCTGGGCACCAGAATTTTGCCTCTTAATAGCTAGGAAGGAGCCACCCATCTCAAGAATTCAGATAGAGCAATGCTTTTGAGAGCAGCCAACTCTTCACTCTGATATAAAACCTCAGTGCCCATGTTATCTGAATAGTAACAACATATGTAGAATGTGAATACCATACAGCAGATGTGAACTGAACTTTCAGTTCCTCCTCACTGAGCAGGACACTTCAACAATACATTGATCCCAACTGTTTCTCTTTCTCTTAGTGACCCAATTTTGCCATTTGCTGCTCCCATGTTCTTTTTTTTTTTTTTTTTGAGAGGGAGTCTCGCTCTGTCGCCCAGGCTGGAGTGCAGTGGCGTGATCTAGGCTCACTGCAAGCTCTGCCTCCCGGTTCACGCCATTCTTCTGCCTCAGTCTCCCGAGTAGCTGGGACTACAGGCGCCCGCCACCGCGCCTGGCTAATTTTTTGTATTTTTAGTAGAGACGGGGTTTCACCGTGTTAGCCAGGATGGTCTCCATCTCCTGACCTCGTGATCCGCCCACCTCAGCCTCCCAAAGTGCTGGGATTACAGGCGTGAACCACCACGCCCGTCCCCACCCACCCCGTGTTCTTATACACTGAAATTTCCCCTTCTTCATTTCAGTCGCCTATAACTTAAGTCCTTGGTGTTTGCACCTTAAAAGTCTCTAAGATCCTTTTTTTTTTTTTTTTTTCTGGAGATGGAGTCTTGCTCTGTCACCAAGGCTGTAGTGCAATGAAGTGATCTTGGCTCACTGCAACCTCCACCTCCTGGGTTCAAGTGATTCTCCTGCCTCAGCCTCTCAAGTAGCTGGGACTACAGGCATGCTCCACCACACCCAGCTAATTGTGTTGTATTTTTTAGTAAGATGGGGTTTCACCATGTCAGTCAGGTGGTCTTGAACTCCTGACCTCAAATGATTTGCCTGCCTCAGCCTCCCAAAGTCCTGGGATTACAGGCGTGAGCCACCATGCCCAGCCTCTAAGATTCATTCTTTATGGAAATGTTATTAAGCTCCAATATTATCTACAAAAATGCCTGTAGCCTGCATCTCTTTGTTAAATCCAGGACAACTTTGATTCATTCATTAATTCATTCAACTATTAAGGTATACCTAATACATGCTAAGCATTGAGATTAAAATGATAACCACTTAATCACCCTATCTCTCAGTCTCTTTTTTAAAGAGTATTGAGATACTACCAATAGCAATAATAATAAAAACATGAACCATGCCTTCAAAAGGTTTAGTTAGTAGGAGAGATAAGTAAATAGACAGTTCAGTGCAGTCTCATGGGCACCATACTGAGAGACAGTACAGAGTGGTAGAGCAGCACAAGAGGGGTTCACAATCCAGGCCTGGGCAGCCAGGCATTCTGTCTTACTGCAGAGCCAAAGACAGGGCTTTTTGTGCACGTGGTTTATGGAGGGGATGCTCTAAGGAGAAAGGGAGTGAGGGAAGGGTGCAGGGCAAGAGAATAAAGGTAAGCAAGGAGACTACTTTCAGTTTAAACCAACTGTTTGGTTCATGACTCTGCTGTGTGGTTCTTCTGGTCTGGAACAGGCTCCACTGATGTTGGCTTGGCTCCCTCATGTATCTAGGCTAGGTCAGATCAGGCTGCTAGTTCCAGAGAAACTCACACATATTAATTTCACCACAAAGTTGGATGCATCCTGAGTCAAGGGGGCCAGTCTTTTAACCTTCCATCCATGTCAACCAGCCACTGGCTGCAGGCTGCCACTGATGGGAGGGGAGGACTAGTTGTACTGTGGGAAGGTAGTAGGGAGTTCGCCATAAAAAAAGAGAAGAGGGCATCTGTGAGCTGTTAGCAGCCAACGCTCACAGTAGCTGGGGACTGAGTACGCCAGTCCATAAAGGGAAGTTGGGTGAGCATGATCAGCATCTGCTGTCGAATCGGCCTCCAAGCTGACTTGAGTGATGAGCAATAGTTGGTCAGGTGACCAGCAGGGGAAGAGAATTCCAGGTTAAAGAAACAGTCTATTACAGTGGCGGTTCATGGCTGTAATCCCAACAGTTTGGGAGGCCGAGGCGAGCAGATCATCTGAGGTCAGGAGTTCATGACCAGACTGACCAACATGGTGAAACCCCACCTCTACGAAAAATACAAAAATTAGCTGGATGTGGTGGCGCACACCTGTAATCCCAGCTACTTGGGAGGCTGACACAGGAGTGTCACTTGAACCTGGGAGGCAGAGGTTACAGTGAGCCGAGATCATGCCACTGCACTCCAGCCTGGGAGACACAGCGAGACTCCATCTCGAAAAAAAAAGAGAAACAGTCTATGCAGATGGCCAGAACTAAGAGAGAGCAAGACCATTCACAGCAACATAGGTGATGGGGACGGGCAGTGTTGAGAACACATGGGGCTGTAATAATATCAGGGAGCTCGATGTGAAGGGTCTTGTATGATTGTGTAAGAAGGAAAATATTTTTGAAGTATTTGCCCAATATTTCTGTATTAGTCAATATAGGCTAAGTTATGTTACATAACAAGCAGCACCCAAACCTTAGTAGCTTAAAACAAAAAGATTTATTTCTTATCCTTACTACATGTCCTTTGCCAATCAGTTGGGCTCTCTGTTGCCCAGTGTTTTGATTCTGGGACCCAATCCATAAAGGAAATTTGGATGGGCATCAGCAGTGTCTGCTACAGGTCTCCAAACTGAGACCTGAACAATGAGTAGGAGCAGCTGACAGAGCAGCTACCGCCTCAAGCACTGCTTCCATAATTGCCAAAGCAGGCAAAAGGGAACATGGAAAATCACACACTGACTTAAAGCTTCACTTGCAAGTGGTAACAGAAAAACAAACACATTTTAATTTTTAAAGCATCATTAAAAATAGAGAGTTGTCCAGGCGCAGTGGCTCACACCTGTAATTCTAGCACTTCGGGAGGAAAAGGCAGCTGGATCACCTGAGGTCAGGAGTTCAAGACCAGCCTGGCCAACATGGGGAAGCCCTGTCTCTAACAAAAAATATAAAAATTAGCCAGACATGATGGTGCATGCCTGTAGTCCCAGCTACTTGGGAGGCTGAGGTATGACAATCACTTGAACCCAGGAGATGGAGGTTGCAGTGAGCTGAGATCATGCCACTGCACTGAAATCTGGGTAACAGAGTGAGACTCCATCTCAAAAAATATACATAGAGAGAGTTATCACAAAAGTGATATAATTCCAATTTATCAAGAAGACACATCAATATTAAACACGCATGTGCATAAAATAAAATATATATAAAAGTATACCATAAAATTTAAAATATAGGCCAGGCATGGTGGCTCACACCTTAATCCTAGCCCTTTGGGAGGCCAAAGCAGGCAGATCACTTGAGGTCAGGAGTTTGAGACCAGCCTGACCCACATGGTGACACCCTGTCTGTACTAAAAATCCAAAAAATTAGCCAGGAGTGGTGACAGACACCTGTAATCCCCGCTACTTGGGAGGCAGAGGCAGAAGAATCACTTGAACCCAGGAGGCAGACGTTGCACTGAGTTGAGATTGCACCACTACACTCCAGCCTGGGCGACAGAGGAGACTCCATCTCAAAAAAAAAA
>NW_016810828.1:1681107-1687479 GCF_001698545.2 Rhinopithecus bieti
AAAAAAAAAAAAAAAAAAAAGAATTTTTTTAATGTGAAAGAAAGAAATACATGTAATACATGTAAAAGCAGAAAATAATGAAATAGAAAATACATATTCAATAGAAAACATCAACAAAGTCAACAGTTTTTTATCTTCAGACTCATAAGTTGATAAATTCAGGGATGAAAAGTGTTTCCTCGCCTCTGTAAGTGTTTTAGCCTAAGAGCTAAAGAAATCTTTCTTTATTAGGAAAGTCTGGACCCACCCTCTAAAACAATGAATGTGACTTTATTGGGTTTCAGAAGGACAGAACTGTAAGGGAACTCAACTTCTCACTCTATATCATGAAGGCAGAGAACTTTGAGTTCCAGAGAAGGGAAACAGAGGCTCAAATCATACAGCCAGTCAGCAGCATACAGAAACCTAGGCACAGCTGTGTACAGTGATTCACTCCTGTGATCCCAGCACTTTGAAAGGCCGAGGCAGGCAGATCACTTGAAGTCAGGAGTTCGAGACCAGCCTGGCCAACACATCGAAATCCCATCTCTAGGCTGGCCACGGTGGCTCACGCCTGTAATCCCAGCACTTTGGGAGACCAAGGCAGGTGGATCACCTGAGGTTGGGAGTTCGAGACCAGCCTGACCAACGTGGCGAAACCCCGTCTCTACTAAAAACACAAAATTAGACAGGCATGGTAGCACATGCCTGTAATCCCAGCTACTCGGGAGGCTGAGGCAGGAGAATTGCTTGAACCCAAGAGGCGGAGGTTGCGGTGAGCCGAGATCACGCCATTGCCCTCCAGCCTGGGCTACAACAGAGAAACTCTGTTTCAGAAAAAAAAAAGAAAAAAGAAGAAAGAAAGAAAGAAAAGAGAGAGAGAGAGAAAGAAAGAAAGAAGAAAGAAAGAAAAAGAAAGAAAGAGAGAAAGAGAGAGAGAGAGAGAAAGGAAGGAAGGAAGGAGGGAGGGAGGGAGGGAGGGAGGGAGGAAGGAAGGAAGAAAGGAAGGAAGGAAGAAAGGAAGGAAGGAAGGAAGGAAGGAAGGAAGGAAGGAAGGAAGGAAGGAAGAAGGAAGAAATCAATCTTGTCTCTACTAAAAATACAAAAAAAAAAAAAAATTAGCCAGGTGTGGTGGTGGGCACCTGTAATCCCAGCTACTTGGGAAGCTGAAGCAGGAGAATCACCTGAACCAAACCGAGATGGGGGTTGCAGTGAGCCGAGATCACGCCACTGCCCTCCAGCCTGGGCCACAGAGCAAGACTCCGTCTCAAAAAAAAAAAAAAAAATCTAGATAAGGTTTGTCTTAAAAACTTTCCCACAATTTCTGTGAACCCCTGGAGCACTCACTTTCTCATGGTTTCCTCGGTCTAGACATTCTGCCTCTGCTTCCACTAAATCCATTCAGTTCATGAATGATCTCATCATCCTACACATTATTTTGCAGTATCTTGACTCAAATGTGGAACAGAGTCCCTTGAATTTCACAAAAAGCTTATCCACATCAGGCCTCTTTAATGTGTAGAAACTTTACAGAAGCGTTAAAGAGATGGAGGAGGAGGTGCGGTCTACATTGTCACAGCACAAGCTCAATAGTATTGACTGTCAAATATCCCAGTTTGTAAAAGATATTCTACCACCATCCATTTTCTTGATAATCCTTTTGTCTTCACTCTTCTCTTCTTTGTCCAACCCCACCTCCAAATTTCAAATAATTTTAAAATTAAAGCTGTCCCATCTGTACTCCTGAAATGACACATCCTCACCTTTCTTCTCCAGGTCCAGCTTCTGAGGAAGGGGCCCTAAGAAGCATGAGGCTTCCATGGGCTAAGGCGGGAGGGAGAGAGGAGTCAGAAAGAAAGCAGAAGGCTTGGGAGCCTCCCAGACAAGAGTCCGGGCACTGCTGCGTCCTATGGCCAAGCCCTTGGGAAAAGGAAGCACAATAAAATCCCCACTCAGATTTTGGGATGTGAGAAAATAGGGCTTTTGGGCCACGTTCCCAATGTCAAGCTTGGGGAGGAAGCGAGATCCCTGAGTTCCCCATCACAGTGCAAGGGCAGATGCAACACAGTGCAGCTTGTATCTGCATGTGGACCAAGGCAACCTGCAAGAGTTCCCATGAACCAGCCATGGAGGGGAGAGAGTAGGATGGTTTCCCACAACAACTTGAGCAGCAGGAAGCAGAAAAAGCCCTCGATACCTCCAGTAAGTCTTCTGAGGCCACGGAGAAGAGCAAGAGAGAATGGAGCATTTCCCATGTCCCAAAAGGAGTGCCAAGGGATCTGAGTGAGACATGGCCCGGTATGTGGGAATGGATCAACTTAGCAGGTGACTTCATGGATGGATGGTTGAGGCCCAGACAGGATGCAGTTACAGGCAGGAGCTGACATCAGCAAATCACAAAGACCAGAGTCACACTCGCAAAATTGCAACACCAGATGTTACTGAGGAAAGGGGGGATGGGTGAAATGCTGCATTGACTAAGATTAAGCCCCTGCCTTCTGGGGGAAATGAGGTCTGAAAATAAAAATGAAGTTCAGTTCTAGAAGGAAGTTTACCGTTGACAACCATGTTTCTCTCTCCTAACACTCTTGGTCAGGAGCCACCTCCCTGGTGTCAGCAAATGTTTTACAATCTTTTGTTGTTTCTTAGTGGGTGTTACTTTATTCTCCTCCAGATAGATAGGCATATTTATTTAAAAGTGTTTTCCACACTATCCTGTTATGGTGATTTCATCTCAAGTGAGCTGCCGTTTGGATTGTTGATCTCGTTCATTGTTTTAGAATCATATTTCTTCCTTAGGCTATGGAAATGTGGTATGCATACTCATTTTAAATGGGAGATTTTCTATTTGTTTGTAAATATTCATTGCTCTTTCTCTCACAGTCTCTCTCTCTCTTTCCCTCTTTCTCTCCTTTTCTACTAATCCATCTTTGTATAGGAATTTTGAAGTTGCCCCTGTACTGGGTATTGTTGATGTCCTACCAAAAAAACCTATAGCTGCTTGTACATGACTACCTACCTGCTGTGAGGGTTGGTTGCTCCCTTCCCCAGAGAACTACTCTTTGTTTAATGGGAAGATGCCTCACTGACATATGGATAAAAAAGGCCAGACCCAGCCAGAGGCGGTACCTCATGCCCCTGTAATCCCAGCACTTTGGGAGGTCAAGGTGGGAGGATCATTTGAGCCCAGGAGTTTGAAACCAGCCTGGGCAACATAGTGAGACCCCATCTCTGCAAATTAAAATTTAAAAATTAGTTGGGCATGGTGGTATATGGCTGTAGTCTCAGCTACTCAGGAGGCTGAGGTGGGAGGATTACTTGAGCTTGGGAGGTTGAGGCTGCAGTGAGCCATGATCATGCCACTGCACTCCAGCCTGAGTGACAGAGTGAGACACTGTCTTAAAAATAAAAATAAAGAGGTGACACACCGCCTCAACGTGGAATTCATTGTGTCATGTAATTCATGCTCCAAAACCTCCATGAGATCAGGCTGAGGCTAGACTCCAGCAGGGAACTTGTGACGGGTAATTTTATGTGCCAACTTGACTAGGTTACCGGGTGCCCAGACATTTGGTCAAACAGCATTCTGGGTGTGTCTGTGTGGGTGTATCTGGATGGCACTAACATTTGAATCAGTAAATTGAGTGAAGCAGATCACCCACCCTAATGTGGGGGGGTCTCATCCAATTAATTGAGGGTCTGAATAGACCCTTTCATGAGTAAGAGGGGACTCCTCTTGCCTGACTGACTTGAGCTGGGACATCAGTCTTTTCCTGCCTTCAGACTCTTGGTGGAAACATCAAGTCTTCCTGGGTCTCAGGATGGCCAGGTTTTGGACTTACACCATAGGCTCTCCTGGTTCTTAGGCCTTTGGACTGAGGCTGGAACCACATCCTCAGTTCTCCTGGATCTCCAGCTTGGCAACTGCAGGCATTGGGACATTTCAGATTCCATAATCATGTGAGCAAATTTTTTATGATATTTATAAACTTACAGATATAGATAGATAATATAGACACAGATATAGATATGGATATAGATACAGATAGATCGATGATATAGATATAGATATGGATGTAGATATATAACCTATATTCTGATTCTCTGGAGAACCCTAATACAGAGCACATTCTTACTTAGCTTCTTCCCTTTCCTGGTCTTACTTCTTTCCTTCCCTCCCCCTCTCCAGGAAGCACCCCCCATAAATTACTTGCATTAGAATCCCTGCCTCAGGTTCTGCTTCTCAGGAACCCAGTCTAAGACTCCTTCCAGTTAGCAGCCTAGAGTTGCAATCCAAAATCAGGTCTTCTGTTGGTGGTTTGAATCTCGCATCCTGTAAGGGTCTGGGCATACCACAGTTCTAGTTGCTGAGCAGTGAGCTCAGGGCTTGCTTCGAATCTTAGTCATGAGTTTGTGTTTATCCTCCAGCCTAACAAGCCTACAGCTGCCAACCAGCAGTTTCTTTGTCTCCTTGCAGAGGAGGAATAGCTCTGCCTTGCCCTAACCTCTGACTGCAGCCCCCCTCTCCATATTAGATGAAGCAGAGTTACCCTACAGGATCTGCGCTCCTGGCAGCTGCTACCTGCTTCGGGTGCCAAGACCCAGAGGACTTACAATCTCAGCTTTGCTCAACACTTTGCTTCTATTCCCTAGTTCTTGACCTCAAAGATGCTTAATCCTATTTGTTTGTTTGTTTGAAATAGTGTTTATTTTTTATTGGTGTATAATTTACATGCCATAAAACATGTAGACCTTTAAGTGTATAGTACAATGAGTTTTGATAAATTTATATTAGGTTGGTGCAAACATAATTGTGGTTTTGGTCATTGAAAGTAATGGCCAAAACCGCAGTTAGGACAGGTGTGATGGCTCATGCCTGTAATCCCAGCACTTTGGGAGGCTGAGGCGAGCGGATAACTTGAGGTTGGGAGTTCGAGACCAACAAAAATTAACTGGACATGATGGCATGCACCTGTAATCCTAGCTACTGGGGAGGCTGAGGCATGAGAATCACTTGAACCCAAGAGGTGGAGATTGCAGTGAGCCAAGATCGCTCCACTGTACACCAGCCTGGGCAACAAAGTGAGACTCCATCTCAAAAACAAAATGCAATTATGTTTGCACTAACCAAATATATATATACACACACACACAGGTCACCCACATCCAACAAGATAGAGAATTTCCATCATCCAAAGTGTTCCCTTGCACTCCATTGTAGCGGGATTTTAAGGAATCAGAGAGACCAATGGGGTTCAGGAGGATATTTATTAATTATTTATGTGCACCAGCCCAGTCGGATTAACATCCAAAGGACTGAGCCCCGAACAAAGAGTTAAGTTAACTTTTAAGCATTTCTTGAGTGAGGGGAGATCTGTGCAGGGGGAAGCATACTACAGAAGTGAGAAACAAAGTTGTTCATTTGAGACATGCATTACATCATTTCTTACTTTTCAAGGAAAAACATGTTTTGCGACTTGAGTTTATCTGTCTAGTGACCTTGCAGCTGCACAACTAGGGAAACAGGGTCTTCACAATGCCTGGGAAGGGAGGAGAGATAAGGCTCACTAGCCACAGAAAAACAGGCAGTTTTTAAAGGACTCCAGTGCTTTCTCTTTCGCAGGTGGAGTTTGGTTTTCTCACATACAACTGAGTTTCTGCTTACACACTCTTTAATTTCTCTTAATTCCTGTTCCATTCCTCCCTGTGGTGCTTTTTTATAACAGAGGTGTTAACAGAAAGCACCACTATTTGCCACCTCCTTATGGAGCTGAGCTGCTGCTTCTACCGGCAGCGGCTGATATCCGGTTAATGTCATCAACTGCGCGGTAGTGTGTCAGACTACTGTTGCCTCCACAGTTGACTGAATACTACCAATAAACAGGGGTAAAAGGCACGGGAGGATGAGGCAGATGCCAAGAATAAGCAAGAACCCACTAATGACGGTTTTGAATCCTCCAAAGGCTGAGAACCATCCTTCAAACAAGGAATCTGGGGACCACCCGGACCAAGTCTGAACTGGAACATGGGCTAACTTGAGCATTCTAACTGTGATTTCCATGACAGCTCGGCTATTATCATTGATTTCTTTTTTTTTTTTTTTTTTTTTTTTGAGATGGAGTCTCGCTCTGTCGCCCAGGCTGGAGTGCAGTGGCCGGATCTCAGCTCACTGCAAGCTCCGCCTCCCGGGTTCACGCCATTCTCCTGCCTCAGCCTCCCGAGTAGCTGGGACTACAGGCGCCCGCCACCTCGCCCGGCTAGTTTTTTGTATTTTTTTAGTAGAGACGGGGTTTCACCGTGTTAGCCAGGATGGTCTCGATCTCCTGACCTCGTGATCCGCCCGTCTCGGCCTCCCAAAGTGCTGGGATTACAGGCTTGAGCCACCGCGCCCGG
>NW_016810828.1:1690298-1693862 GCF_001698545.2 Rhinopithecus bieti
TGGCCGGATCTCAGCTCACTGCAAGCTCCGCCTCCCGGGTTCACGCCATTCTCCTGCCTCAGCCTCCCGAGTAGCTGGGACTACAGGCGCCCGCCACCTCGCCCGGCTAGTTTTTTGTATTTTTTTTAGTAGAGACGGGGTTTCACCGTGTTAGCCAGGATGGTCTCGATCTCCTGACCTCGTGATCCGCCCGTCTCGGCCTCCCAAAGTGCTGGGATTACAGGCTTGAGCCACCGCGCCCGGTCATCATTGATTTCTAGGCAACAGTTGGTTAAATTAAATTTTCCACATACTCCTCCTTTCGAGGCTAACAGGTAATCTAAAGCCAGCCTATTCTGTATATAGCATTCCTCATTTGTGTTGCTTGGATTGCCAATAAATCTAGTGCCTTTAATGTTTCATTGGTTATGATTTCAAGGACTGCCTGCAACCTTATGATGCAGTTGAACATATAAATGGGGGTATGGTACCCCCATGACCTGTCTTGCACCCAGGTAGCTAGCCCATAGTATTTAATGATTCTTTCAGGAGGCCATTCATTATCTTTCCAGTTTCTTATGTCCATATTCTTTTTGATATTTGTGTCTATTTTTGTGATTATGCTTCTTCTAGCTTTTATTTTATTTTATCATAAACTGGATATCTTAAGAGTTCCTCTTGCTTTAGAGGAATTAGAAAGAAGGATGGCTTGATTGTTTTTAACACACCTGGCCACTTAGCCAGCAGTTGCCAATATGCCTGTGCTCCACAGATCCAATATAGGCCAGAGGGTGCCTTTCAAGCAGCTGGAGCCTCTAGCTGATGCCAAGAGTGGCTTAGAGTGGAGAACCAAGAGAAAGGTTTGGATCTGGTAAGTAGGAGTCATTCTGGGTGTGTCTCCATAGAGTTTTGTTTTTAGTCTCATCATAATGCTATTGCCTTAGGCAGGTTGTTTCTCCTACGGCCTCTGTGAAAGCCTTTCCCCATCAAGCAATACAGTACTTTCCAATTATGGAGGCTTTTAACAACCAAACACTGGCTGAGGCTGTTGATTTACTGGCAGGGTTAGGCGAAGTGAAGTTATCTTGTTGCATTAACTCCTTTGCCTCCCATGGCCACTGGTCGCCCATATGAGTTCCTCCATATGCATAGCATGAGGAAATTCCTAAGCTGCCAGCTATGTTTTCAGCTAGCTGAGCAAATAAGTTTTTGGTTGATGGAGGAAGCTCGGGCACTGGCTGATTAAAATGCTTATAGAATGAATTATGGACCCGGAATTGCAGGGTTGGATGCATTTGAGTCCTTCTAGTCTTTTTGACAATTAGTAGTGGAACTCCAAGGCCTGCTCCTTTATCAACTCATAATAGTGCTGTCTGTCCTGTAGACCAAAAAGGTAGCTCTGACTTTAAGATAGTAAAATTTAAAGGATTGCATGTCCTTGTCTTACAATCTGGTTTGGTTGACCTACTACTTAGTAGAGCAGTCCTTCCTGAATATAAATGTTGGAGCTGTGTTAGCGTAGACCACTGAATGTTACAGTCTGGGCATCCGATTTGTGGTTCTCCACACACATGTTTAGGACTGTTGCTGCTAAGCGTCTCTTGTGTCAAACCATTGCAGACTGCTTCTGAACAGCAGTGATTATGAACATACGTGACATGGCAGGCATCGAAGTATACGGAAATAGGCTCTTTATAGGAGGGAGGGGCTTCTTTGGTTTGAGCTATAAGCTTTCTTTCTTTTTCTCCCTCTGATTTAATATGTACCTCAAACCAGAATTCACAGGGTGAGAGCTTAGAGTCATAACATACACATAGCTGATTATTTCCTGGGTCACAGACTGAATAAGTGTTCTGGTTGTATGTGCAGGTTCTTAACTTGGTTCCTGTACATTCATAGTAGGTATGGTACAGTAGAGTTTTAACTATGGTATTCCTCCTTACCCAGGTAGTGTGTACACAATGTGGGCATCCTTCTAGAGATTTCTCCCCTTTTAGTATAGGCAGAAATGATAACAACATTTAGTGTATGTAATAGAAACATGCTTCCACTACACATGTGCACAGCAAATCTTCTTCCGGGCATAGACATTTGCAGCATTTGCAGTGATAACATAACAACAGAACAATCAGTATTGACAGAATTATAACTAGGCTTATAAACTATATCTGGAGAGGGTTCTTTTAGCTTTGGCTGTGCATAGACTAGTCAGCTTCCTGGATGTGACTAGAGCAGAGCTTGCAGGATCCTCAAGCTTCAGCTGTGCATAGACTGACCAGCCTCCGATGTGGCCAGAGCAGGGAAGTTGTCCTTCTTACTGGTGGTTAGGTTTCGCCGTAGGACTATTCGGGTGGGGCGATTTGGGTCTTGTTGGCTAATCTACTGGTCATTGTCAGGAGTCACTGCTGCCGCTGGTTTCAGCCAGTTATGGTGAATCCAAGGTGTGACACCTGCAACTTTAACAGCAGTGGGAGTAGACATGATCACAATGTGGGGCCTGTCCTATATGGGTCCTAGAGTGGTTGGATTCCATTTTTCAACCTAAACAAAGTCCCTAAGTTTGAAAGGGTGTATGGGTCTGTTGGACTTACAGGCATTCTTTTCCATACCTTAGCCATGCATCTTTTGCGTGGCCATACTTAAAGCCTGCATTTGCCTTTTAAAGTTAATTTTCTAGTTTACAGAGATTACCTTTAATCTGACTTATAATGGGGGGTGGCCGCTGAACAAAATCTCATAGGGCGAATACCCAGTTTGTTAGGTGGGCGTGTACCTGACTCGGAGGAGGACCGTGGGCAAGACCTTGATCCCACCATGAGTTTCTTGACAAAATGTCTTCAGCATCTGTTTGAGCGTTCGGTTCATGCACTCCAGTTTACCTGAGATCTGCAGCCTGTAGGCTATATGTAATTTTTACTTTATTTTTAATAGTTGAGCTAAGTCCTGAACTGTTTCAGCCACAAATGTTGGTTCATTGTCTGATCTCAGAGTCAGAGGCAGTCCAAATCTGGGAATAATGTCTCTTAACACCTTGGTGCCTTCTCTGTCGAGGTGGGGAAGGCCTCGACCTATCCTGAAAAGGTACAAATGAACACCAATATGTACTGATAGCCTCCCTCTCAGGGCAATTTGGTGAAGTCCATAAGCAGTTTTTCACAGTGCATCCTCCTGTTTCCTGAACTCCCGGGAGCCAAGTAGGACCTTTTTGTGGATTGTTCTGAGTGCAAGTTAAACACTGTTTACAAATGGCTCAAGTAATAGCAGTGAGTCGTGGCACATAGAAATGATGCCTTTAGGCCGGGCACGGTGGCTCAAGCCTGTAATCCCAGCACTTTGGGAGGCCGAGACGGGCGGATCACGAGGTCAGGAGATCGAGACCATCCTGGCTAACATGGTGAAACCCCGTCTCTACTAAAAAAATACAAAAAACTAGCCGGGCGAGGTGGTGGGCGCCTGTAGTCCCAGTTACTCGGGAGGCTGAGGCAGGAGAATGGCGTAAACCCGGGAGGCGGAGCTTGCAGTGAGCTGAGATCCGGCCACTGCACTCCAGCCCGGGCAACAGAGCGAGACTCCGTCTCAAAAAAA